>NW_015550822.1:120441-163475 GCF_001515605.1 Sinocyclocheilus anshuiensis | reverse complement strand
CATGCTCTTCCGAAAGCGCTCCTGGCCCGCTGTGTCCCATACTTGCACCTGTCAATGTAGAAACAAGACAAACAACACATTTCAATGTTGGAGAGAAGTTAAAATGAGAAAACTGATGCATCAGAAAGAAATGGATTAGAAGGTCAATAAATAAATCTGCTTTGGACATCTTTAAAAAGCCATGTTTAAATTCAGGCTGTGATGTTAAATCCAAATAACTATGTGTCACTAGGGTTGCAAAAAGGTGGAACATTTCCAGTAAATTTAGGAAACATTCCAGAAATTTTGGAAGCTTTCCAGGATTTTTTGGGATATTCCAGGGATTTTTGGAAAGTTTCATGAAATTTTCCAACCCTATGTGTCACAGCTTTGAATTTTACTTGTATATAAAGAAACATTGATATTTTTTTGTTTTTAACAGATTATATATTAAAGGGTTAAATCAACTCAACTGACTGAATTCAAATCACATTCACACACAGATTATATATATATAAACAAATAAATAATGTGTTATCTATATAATGTCATATTATGCTCTTTTCACCAGTCTATTATATTGTGTTGTATGAATACTAACACATTAAAATATAAGACTATTGGACTATTAGTTTCTAGATCGTCTAAGCTAGTCAAAACAGTTCATAAGCTTTTGAAAACCAGTTTGGACCAGGTAATAGACATCTTAGACCAAGAAAAATTCAACTATCCACATTATGACACCTATTTTGATTTGTCTTAAAAGAAACTAACGTTACGCCTCTGATGCATCATGCGATCAGAAAGAGTAATTCATGTGATTACTCGTAATGTAAACATTGAGCTTCCTCGCGATGCTGCTGTCTGTCACACTTCCACTGAAACACACAAAATACAACCGTGATACAACGAGATATCGGCCTGGTCGTGACGAGACCAACCCCAACAATAAATCCCACCTTTATTTTCTCGCCCTCGATCTCCACGGCTTTCTCCCTGAAATCCACGCCGATGGTGGCTTCAGTCTTACAGGGGAAGGCTCCGCCGGTGAAGCGGAAGGCTAAACAGGTCTTGCCCACATTTGAGTCCCCGATGACAATGATTTTAAAAATCCGCGTCTGCACACTGTGATCTAGAGACGTGCTCAAGTCTAGAGACGACGTGAGGTTGGCATGGCGTGAGTTGGCAGTTCCTTCTCTGCTTTCTGGGAATTCATTTGCCATCACGGTGAAATGATGTACCGAGCCTGGTGTTCACTGGTCCGGCGGTGATGATGGTGGTGGTGATGGGGGAAGGGAAGGGATGGCAGATCCACTCCCTTTGCAGATGCAGAGTTCACATAGACTGACAAGTGTATGCCGACTGATTTGGTACTCTTAACGCAATTAAAAGTAGGCTAGTTAAAAAAGAATAGATGAAAAATAAATTGTACTTTACTTTTGTATCGAATAACGGTGACAACATGGTTGCACTGGTTAAATTTAAAGGGATAGTTCACCCCAAAATGAAATTCTGTCTTTATTTACTCTAATGTTGACTTGTTTGCTAGTATTGCAGTGGAATACGAAAGGAAAAACACCCACAAAAATGTAAGCACCAAAAGAAAAAAAAAGAAAAATAAACAATTGTTAATAAACAGTAAGAGTAAGCTACATAGACATAATGTGTATAAAATAGTTTTAGATAGCTTGGTCTTAGAAGAAGTTCATTAGAGATGTTTTAATTCATATTGTGATTTTTTTTCTATGGGGATACACAAATGCTATGCTATGCATATTGCTTAATTAAGTATTGTGGTGTCTTGTATTTAAAATGAAGCAGGCCTACACCCCAAATTCCAAAATGAATGTATGACCTTTTGTTTGTCTAGTAATATTGTGCAATTGTGATATTTATTAAATGGTATATTTCAAAAGACAATTAATATTCAGTAATATTATATATTATACACTATACGATGAAAACAAAATTCAGGAATTGAGCTGGATAATGACATTAACTTTGCGATATCAACACTGTTATTGAACTGAATTGAATCAACACTGAAATTACTTGAGCCTAATAATGATACTATTGCCTTCTGTAGAGCTGATTTGCATCTGAATGGAATTTGTTTTATAAGTGATGCACTTTGCAACTAACAGTTATTGAACTGAATTAAAACAACATTACACTAAATCGAGCTTCATAATGACACTATTGCCTTCCATAAAGCTGCTTTCATTATTAATGTTGTTTCATAATTGATGATAAGTCGTTTCATAATTGATTAATTTTACAACATTACTATTTTCCTGGTTTTGTTAGGTTCCCATTATTGTGAAGCTGCTTGAACAATCTCTATTGTATAAAGCACTGTACAAATAAATGTGATTTGACATGATATTAAAGACTAAAGACCAGAAATCAAATATTATTATTTATTTGCCCAGTGTGGCAGTAAGTGTCTTACATACTGTGTTCTTGTCTTATTTATTTGGACAACTACCACAATGCCAACAGTTGTACCATACAAGGCCTCGTTCTTTTCTGACAAGGCTATTTTGTTCTAATGCACTGAAGAATGCAAGAAATTCAACAGATAGAACCTATCAGACAAATCACAGACATTCTGGAATGTTTTATGTGCAATTTATGTTAAAAAAAAGTATGTAAAAATGATTCTGTTTAAACTGTGGAATATATAAATATGTACAAACCAATAATTTCATAAATTAAATATAGAATACTAAAGAAATCTTATCCTCGGGTCAGTTATTGGGCAGATCCAAAGACAACAATCCATGGCTATTCACAAAAAACTATTAAGGAAAACTGCTATTTAACAACATTGTTGGGGGTATTTTAAGTGCATTGGTGCACTTTTAAAGTATGATTTATGTTTTTAAAGAAAGGTTCCCATTTAGTGTTCTTAATGACCTGATGGATTTCTGTCTATTGCTCAGATCACTTGAAGGTATGTTGCTTTGAAGTCTGTTCCCAAGGCATTTCTAGCATTACATTTGTAAATCCCTGAGTTCATGAGGCCTGGGTCCTGTATGACCAAATTTCCCTCCTCTGTCATGCGAATTCCACCCTGTGCTGTGAAGCGACTATTGGGTACAAGCGTGGTACGTCCAGGCAGAGTCCAAGAAATGTCTGGTTTGGGTATGCCAGCAGCTATACAGTTCAGAATCACAGGAGACCCCCTGTTAACTCTGGTTATTGAAGGTGGAGCATGAGTGATTTGAGGTGGAAACACCATAATGCTTACTGGATATGACAATGTTGAGGATCCAAAGGTGTTTGTGGCTTTGCAGGTATACGTTCCTCTATCAAATTTGGATGTTTCTTTTACCTGAAGTGTGCCGTTAGATAAATATGTTACTCTTCCAATAACTTGGGGCTTGTCTAAGACCAGGCCATTTGGAAGAGTCCAGGTAATTTTTGCCTGTGGCCAACCATCAGCATTGCATGGCATATTTAGTGTCTGTCCAAATGAAATCTTCATTGTTGAAGCTGTACTTCTAATTTGAGGCTTCTGTCCAGGTTCTAAAGCATAGCGCTTTTCTGCTTGTCCAGCTACATTTTTAGCCAGGCACCGATACACACCTTTGTCAATGACACCTGGCTGCGTAATGTGTAAAGTCCCATTTCCCAGGTAGTGAATGAACCGCCGAAGTTTCATGCCTGGAGTCAGTGCCGTTCCATTGGGTAGAATCCATAGAAACTCTGGCTTTGGTTTTCCTGTAGCACGACACTCCAAAGATATGTCATCACCATCTGCTTTGAGAGGAAGAACCTCTATGTTTGGCACTGGAAAGCTTGGCTTCTCAGCAAGTGATGCAACTTCGAGGTCAACTGCTAGACTTGCTTCCCCTAAGTAATTCTTGGCTATGCACAGAAACCGACCTTCATCAGTCTTTCGGATGCCCCTCAATTCAAGAGTGCCATTCCTGTGGACTTGGAACCTACCTCCCAAATATGGAGTGGGTAGAGACATGCCGTAAGGTGTGGTCCAGGTGATCTGTGGTTCAGGCTTACCTTCTGCGTTGCAATCTAGCAGCAAGGTCTGGTAATACACTGCTAAACGTTTGTTCTCTGATCGCCCACTGTGTCCATTGATTTGTGGGCCTTTAACCTCAACTAGAAGGTTCACGTTCTTGATGTTATCTCCGGCTGGGTTCCGTGCAACACAGGCATACTTTCCCTGGTCAGCCAAAGTCAGTTTTTTAATGATCAGAGTCCCATCATTTAGGATTTGGTATTTGACCGAAGATGAGGGTATTATCTCATTCCTTGGTGAGATCCAGATGATCGTAGCTGATAGCACACCTGTAGCATCACACTTCATTTGGGCTGATTGCCCGAAAGGTGCCCACATGGATACCTGCTCTTTAGAAGTTATTTGGGGTGAGTTTGGCATGACTTGGACACTTACTTTCATTGCATCTTCCCCCAGGGTGTTCTTAGCATAGCATGTATAATTGCCTTCATCCTTCTTTCCCATTTGTTGCAACAAAAGCGTTCCATTCCCAAAGATGATATAGCGCCGGTTACGGGTTCCGCTGTCATCCGACTGGAGGGCATTGTTGATCATGGTGCCATCTGGGAGGCTCCACGAAACCTCAGGGTCTGGAAGGCCAGAAGCTACACAGTCCACCAGGAAGTTGTCTCCATTAGCAACTCTTTTATGTTGTGCCCCAGTGTTCTCTATCTTTGGTGGCCTCATGAGAACCTCTACTTGGAACAGCTCCATGTCCTCACCATTTGGTCTTTGATACATGCACAGATAATTGCCTCCATCTTTCTCAGTCAGTCTCAGAATTCTCAGAGTGCCATTGGGGAAAGCAGTGATGTGTCTTTGTGGACTGAAAACAAAAAGAGAGAAATTGTTTACATCTTTTTATGACAGCTGTACTATTTCATAGTAATTAACAATGATAGGATAAAAGAGCTCATAGAATTCTTCTTAAGATAGCTGCACACTGTGCAATTTATTTTCCATGTCCTTTCAAAGGTTGCTTGTCCGACTGTATAAGAGACAAGTGAGACCTTTCATAAAAAAAGCAGACTGTGTGACATGTTTTTTTAGATTATGTGATATCCCTTACGCAAAAATAAGTATAATATAGTGTTAATAATTACAATATATTGAATAATACATATAAAATAAATAATGTAATATATTTCTTAAATTCAATAATTATTTACAATATATATTTCATATATAGCTAGTCGCCAATAGCACAAGAACACTTACATGTACTAAAGTATTTAGGAAAGAGTCTATCACTGTGCTGAAGAGTGCACAGCCATTACTTTTTAAAAGAAGCAACATACTTATAGTCTTAATGGTGTTCGGCCAATCGTCATCCTAACCACAGGCTCTACTCTATAGAGTATATACAGTGGGTACGGAAAGTATTCAGACCCCCTTAAATTTTTCACTCTTTGTTATATTGCAGCCATTTGCTAAAATCATTTAAGTTAATTTTTTTTCCTCATTAATGTACACACAGCATATAATATCGATTTATATTTCACAGTATATTCCCATATATTTTTGTTTCGTAAGGGTAGTTTCCATTTATGGAAATGTAATATTATGTAATATACTGCATTATATTTTGCAGTATATTCCCATATATTTTTGTTTCGAAAGGGATACTGTACATCTTAGCCTACATCTTAGCTACAGTCTTTTACAGTCCATTTTCATTTTTTAATTGAAAATAATAATAAAAATAATAATTAAGTTAAGAAACAGGATGTAGAATTGCAATGTGAATTTGAATGTAAGGCAGCACAATTAAAATGAAATCCAAATAAATTAATATTTCTGTTATTTTAAATAGTAAAGCAAGTTTGTCAAGACAAACTTTGAATGTGTTGACAAAAGGTTTAAAGGTTTTTAAAAAGCCTTGAGTTTTAAAGAGTTATAGGTCCTACAGAACAAGAGACGAGAAAGCTAAAGGGTATTTGTGGAATACTCATAGTTCAGAGCAGTATAGACAAACTGGTTTACACACGCTTTACTAACGTCTCTCTTTCACAAACACACACATACACACACACACACATTGATTTTGTAGGCGTAATGGTAGGACTACGAGGAAATTTCCCCATAAAATATGTTTAAGTTGTTATACCAGTAGCCTATCAATTTATGTCCTCATAAATCACATAAACACACATCATCATCATCATCATCATCATCATCAGTGGCTGTGTTGCTATTGCTTCTTCATTAAATTATTGTTGTAGCTGAAGTCACACTGCAGGATTATGAACCAATATTTAACATTTGTGAACAATTTAATTTTGATACATTGTAGTTCTAGACGTAATAATGAATGCCTAATGTTAAATTTATTTGTTATCTAACTGCTTTAAGTAGCCTGTTGTATAGATGACTAAGCACCAGAATTCCTAGCGATGGCTCTGCCAAGCATATGAAGTAGACAAATTGCCCTTGCGTCTCGCTCAGTTACTGTATTGTCTGGATCAGCGGGGTTTGTTTGGGTTTTCCAGTCTGAGACAGACTGCTTGTTTAATCTACACCATATATTGTGTGAATTACACAAGTGATGAAGTTGGCTTGCTGTGAGTTTGAGAGTGTATGGCAGACTGCATGGTGTGAACAGTGAGAACCAATAATTGCCTAAAAGAGAAAAGTTAAGCTATCTTATTAAAGGAAAAATGACAATAAAGCTGTGACGGCTTGACTTAAATAAACCCTCTGTATGGGATGCTTCAAAGGGGAAACAAGCTCCCACATTAATAAGCAGAAAAACTCTTTATTATTTTATTTAAAAGAAATTGTCAAATTCTAGCTAGATAGAGCACTTACATACGTTTAGCTTGTCTTTAAAAGCATTAAATATGTACCTGTACTGATGTTCCAGAATGATTTTAGATGGTAGTCTCCAGACTGTGCCTCTGTTGGAACCTACAGACTCTGGACAATGCAGGAAAACTGTGGATCCATATGTTGCTGTGACACTATGTTGCTGATATAGGCCTTTCCAGGGGCCTGGAGCCTCTTGCCTAATATCCATCTGCACCGTTCTTTTAGCAAAGCCCACTGGATTGGTTGCTGAGCACTCATACCTCCCTGAATCACTGGGATTGACGTTCTTTATATAAAGCGTACCATTCGGGAAAATAAATATCCGACTTCCAATAAACTGTGTGGGCTTCATTTGTGAACCATCAGGGAGAACCCACTTAATTAGAGGGAATGGCTCTCCTTTAGGAGTGCAATCCACATATATGTTTCTTCCAGCATTCATAAATATAGTCTCATGTGAAACCTCAACAATTATTGGAGGTAGAGCAGCAACACGAATGTGGTAAGTGAGCGTATCAGCTCCTGCTGCATTGCTGGCAATGCACTTATAATCACCTTTATTAGAAAAGTCTGCTGAATGAATACTCAGTGTTCCGTTTGGAAAAAGAGATACTCTTCGGTCAAGGGTACCAATGTCTCGCACAAATGTCCTGTCTGGAAGTATCCATGAAATCTGAACTTCTGGTTTACCCACCGCAATACAGTCCAAGCTGACTGAGTTTCCCAAAAACACTGAAACATCTCTGGCCCTTGAACTCATGATTTTTGGAGGCTGAGTCTGGACAACGAGGGTAACTACAATGCGGTCTGAACCAAATTTGTTTTGAGCTGTGCAAAGGTATTGGCCTCTGTCTTGCAGCTGGACATTCTTAATCACAAAAGTACCATTTGAAAGGACCTCAAATCTTTGTCCAAGTTTTGTGTTGGTCTGAATTGTTGCACCTGTAAAAGAATTGAAAAAAAGTAAATACATCAGTAGACTTATCAAATAATGTCAAAAATTATTGAACTGTTTGACTCTTTCTAAAACAAACAGCACAGTTGGGGTATGTCCCATATGTTTTGATTTGAATTATGTATATCTCTCACAATGGGGTCTTTCAGCTTTTTTTGTAGCTGTTAGTGAGCTGTTAGATTAACCTCTAGGACAATACAAATGCATCTGTTATAATTTAACTAAAATGTACCTGTATGACTTGATCCAATTTATGTCAAACATGTAAGTGTTGTATATACAATTTCTCATTACAAGTATTACTGATTGCAGCCTTTCAACCACTATTTCAAACACAAAATTACTGTTTCCTTTTATACAATGATTATTTCTGTCATCATATAGCTGCAGCTAATATAATAATTACGATAAGCTGATAATTTGGCTTCAGTTGCACTCCAGAGTCACTCAGAAAATAGAAAATTGCATGCAGGCCCTCATAAAGAGAATAATAATGTAATAATCATGAAACATTTTTTTTTTTCACTTATAAAGCATGATAGCAGTGTTTGATAACTATCTAAGGTAAACTGGGAGTGGGCGCTCTAAAAAAGGTTATCATCCTCCATTCAGACAGATGCATCCGTAAAAGTTATGTAGCGAAGAATCACCTGTTGAAACTTTGGTCCATGAAACAATAGGTTTGGGGTCACCAGATGATCTACAGGACAAGAGCACATCTGTCTCTGCTAAAGCAGATATAGTAATGGATTCAGTTGTTGTGATCCTGGGTTTGGCGCCATTGCCCATCAGGTTTGGAAAGGGAATGGCAGTGCTCAATTTCTTTGCTCCAAACTGACTGTAGTGCCAGCGACTGCCATATGGTACGCTAGCTGTGAAGGTTGGTTTATTTGTATATGCTAGGATGGATGGGGGAGTCACAGGCTTGTAGATGATTGGGATATTTGGAGCTTGGTGAGGCTGTGGGGTGGGACGATATGTCCTTGGCTTAGAAGTGACAAGCTTTCCCATCTGGGCTAGTCGATATGCATCAAGCTGTGACTGTCTATATCTGTTTCTGAGCCTGTTGAAAAGTAAGTGGTCACGTACACGAGATGAGCTGACATGTGGAGCTATGGTCCTCGCAACGGAAGCTGTCACTGACCCCGAAATATAAGTTGTGGGCTTTGCTGTTTGAGCAGTGATTTCAGGCCGATTGGTGGCCCCTGCACCCCTGCCTCCTGTTTGTAGGAAATACCATGTTTTATCTTGGGAGTGGTGGTGCTTTGAGCTATGAACTGTGGGCCAGAAGGGAAACTGATTGTAGGGATGGGGTGTAACTGAGATTTGTTTTTTTGGTGTAGACTTTTGGATTAACCAGGGGTGGATAGGTACTCCTTCAGGATGCATTGCCCAGTTGTAAACTCTCTGCTGGTCCACATTAGTTAAAGTTGGTTTCTCAGTCACATGTGCTATTTTTGTCTCTGGAGGATTTATGTAGCTGATTTGAAGATTAGGGATGGCAGTTGCCGAAATCTGCCTTGTCTTATCCTCATTTGCCTGGCTATTAGTTCTCAAGATGATCTCTCTGTTTTCATGTCCATACCTGTTGATTTGTTTGGGTGTAGCACGTGTAGCAGGAACTGCTTCATTTTCTTGCAGAGATGTTGTACTTACAAGCTGAACTGACTCAATGTGTTTTGTTTTGCTTTCAAGTTCATTCAAGTTCTCATCTTTTCTGAACATTGTTATAGGCACTTTAAGAGGGTCCTCTGTGACTGCCATGGCAAAGCGTTCGGTTACTGGGTAATGTGCAGGGGAAACTTCTAAAGTCATTGAAGCTGTGACATCTTTGTTTTGGACTTGAGTATAAGAGTTGGTGGTCATTGCTACACTACTTTTAGGTATCAGTGTCTTGACTGGAGAGTGAGTGAATGGCACTGCTGTAGAGGGAGCTAGGGTGAAATTTGGTCTCTTTGGACGTGGTCTACGTGAAGGAGGCCTACGCTGCCTATATGGGAATCTTCGTCTTTGGTTCCAGATGGAATTATTGTTAGCCCTTATTTTCTCTTCTATTGTCTGTCTGTCTACCTGTTTTACCAGCTGAGTCTCATGTTCAGGTACCGTTGTTGAGTCTATGTGTTCTAAAGTCAAATATGAAATGTTATAATCACTTGTCTTGTCTTTTAATTTTTCTCCCTGTGTTTCTTGTACATGCTCATTGAGGGGTGGTGGTTCCAGCTGTTTCGTATTGAAATGTTGGATGCTTGAACTTGCGCTGGTACTGCTAGCTGTAACATCTGTTTTAATAATTTTAAAGGTATCAGCCAACAAAGTTTTGGTGGTTGTAATCAGTGAAGACTCAGTCACTGTTTTTGTCATTTCTAGGTGCGCCGTAACTGGTGACATGGTTGAGAGTTTAGCGTTAGTTTTTGCAAGAATCTGCTCCCAGCGGCCGGGATCAAGCTCTTTGACAGAGTTATTAGATTTTCTCACACTCTCTTTGATTTTCTTTCCTTTTGAATTTTGTCGGACGTGTTTTCCATCGACCCTCTGAGGTGTGAGTTTAGCAGTTGGTCTTTTGATTTCTTCATATCCTGACCCTTCACTGTCCTCATTTTCAAAAAGCAGTAATTCACCCATCGATACCGTAACACCTCTTTGTGCGTCTTCCTTTTTACCAGTAACATCAATTAGATGAGACAACATATCAGCCCCATAGAGGTTAGCTGCTAAACAACTATACTCTCCGGCATCCTCGTAAGTCACTTTTTTGATGATCAAAGTGTTGTTCTGCGATACATACACCCTTCCTTTCATGTCTGACGCTTTAAAAATCTGATTGTTTGGTAGGAACCATCTTGTCTCAATTGGATGAGGAGAAGTTACTAAACAGGGAAGACTAAGAGTGTCCCCATTCTCCACAGATATCTTCTTTCCATTTAAATCACTGGGACTTAAGAGACGCATCCTGACTGTGAGTCTATAGGTGACGATGTCCACATTAGTGTCAGTCCTCACAAAGCAATGATACAGTCCAGAGTCTGCAATACTTGTGTTTTTGATTACTAGTCTGTAATTCTCCAGCCTTAATTTATGGGAATCAGTTTGATCCACTGTTGTTAAGTCTGGAAGCATCCACTCCACAGGCTGATGCCCCGAGCTTAGCACGCTGCAATCCAGACTGACTTCAGAGTGTTCTAGCACTGACTGGATTCTCCCCAGGGCTCCTCTTTGGATCATAGCCCAGGAGGAGACTACATCCTCCTCATCCCCTCTTCCAATGATGTGCTTTGATATAAAAGTGGAGAAGTTCAGCACCAGTTTTTTAGTTGTTGTTTTGCGCCGGTTCAGCTGAAGGGTGACCCTTGGCTGTAAAAGCCAGGCTGGTTCAGCCATTAAGTGTCCTTTAAGCTCTGTAAAATATGGTGATTCCTCATGTGAGGCTTGAGAGTACTGAAAAGTCACCTTTGAAGAATTCCCAAGTCTGGTTCCCCGTTCCAAAATGGCTGGGCTCTCGTAGTAGTAGGCAACCAACCTCCACAGGTTCTGAAGAGCGTCTCTATCGATCTCACACTCCAGAAGTGTCCGTAGAGTCACATTTACAGCAATCTCATCTGTTCTCCTCACTGGCTCCCACACCATGGAGGTGTCTTCAACAGGACGTGTTACATTACAAGCCACGTGTGCCCGATTCCCATGACTGTCAGAGAGAATGAATGTCAGATGGCCAAGAGGACGCTCCAGGTCCTTGATGTAGCGGGCATCTGGCTCCTGATTTTCCCACATGCTACTCTCCCCAATTTTAAGTGGGGATTGAAGGGAGGGTTGGTCACAGGTGAGCTGGCTGGTTGAAAGCTGCAAGATCTGGCTGTTGTTCAAAGGCTTTGGTGAGGCACATGCAGCACAGTTGCCAGCATCTCCAGATTCACGGTCCTTTTTGCACTTAATAACTCCTGTAAAGAGAGGGATAGAGAATGTAAATAATAATAATAATAAAAAAACCTTTGCTTTCCTTGTAGTTATTTGCAGTCAGTGGAGTCAGTTGTGCTCTTTCAACCTTAAATGTAATGTAACAATACAATGCATCTAGGACAGTGATGATAAATGTAACAATTTTGAATAAATGATATATAGAACTTCACATATAGTGTTTATACATTTGTGTGCAATGGGATTTTATTCATTGCCATTACAAAACAATCTGAGTGAGTGGTGCAAAGTTTGGAAAATACAATCAAAGAACTTTCACCCTCATGATTTTTGTCCCACTCCAACAACCAATGTAAGTGGCAGTCACAGGCCCAGGGGTTTCCATGTAGAGAGAGGACTTCTAGCCTGTCTAAGTGCTGCAGAGTTCCAGGCAGCAGGTATTCTAGTTGGTTGTCTGCCAGGTGCAGATGCCGCAGTCCTGAGCTCCAAAATGTACCCAGGACTGAGACAGTAATAAATGTGTGAGAGTGGAGGTCCTGCAGTCGGTTCCCCTCCAGTTGCAATAGCTTTAATGATGTGAGTCCAGTAAATGAAAAAGGCTCAATGAAGTCAATGAGGTTGTGGTCTAAATGAAGCCGTACAAGGCTGGTCAAGCCCTCGAACAAGCCGGGGTCAACTCTTTTGAGTTTGTTGTAGCTCAACTTGAGTATCTGTGCCAATAAAGAACATCAATTATACCCCAATGCAATTTCAAAGTCATGTATCTTAACTATTTATAGAAAATTAGAGACACAAAGATGCTACAGTACAGTAGATGAGTATAATGTGTTTAATGTGCATCTCATATGAACTTATACCTGGAGGGAACGGAGGTGGTAAAAGGATCCGGAAGAGACAGAGGAGATATCGTTTCCATGGAGCATGAGCATTTCCAATTGCCGCAGGTTTGCAAAATCTGAAGACCCAACCGTGCCAATGCTGTTATAGCTTTACAGTAAGCAAAGATAGTTGCGAAAAAAAATGTTAGCTTAAAACATATCAAATCAATTACCCTCTAATTTTGTGAGATGCAGAGTAATCAGCACCAATTTTGGGTATCATTTACTTAATTTTACTCAGTAAACATGCATGTTCAATGGAGCTAAAAAGGACATAATTGAATGCCATGTCTTTTACCCAACTGGTGTTTTGGTGATTTTTAGGTGCTGTATGAAGTCAGCTCTCCTCTAGTTCCAACATTAACCACAGGTGTAGCTCAGCACATTAAAGTGATAGTTCACCCAAACATAAAACGTGACTTTCTTTCTTCTGTGGAACAAAAAAGAAGATATTTTGAAAAATGTTGGTTCCAAAAAGTTCTGGTTACCATTGACTTCCATTGTATGGGCAACAGTCATTTCTATTTCTAAAAAAAAAAAAAAAAAAATGTTCTTTTGTGTTCCACAGAAAAAAGTCATACAGTTTTGGAACAACATGACCTATTCACAACCACAATGTGTCAAAATACTTTTTTCCCTTCATTTTAAGTCGTAAGTATCATATTCTAAAGACAACAACACAGTATCCTACCCTAGGTTGAGTCTCTCAGTGTCCTTGGGTAGGTTTTGTGGGGCAGAGGGTAGGTGACGGAAGGTACAGTGCACCTCTTTAGGGCTGGGGCAACTGCAGGACCTCGGACACGCATAGAGGCATGAGGGCAAGATGAACAGCAGGCAAGATGCCAACATTAAGAGAGCAGGTACACCCACTGGAGCCATGTCCCTCTCATGCCATTATCTGATTTAGGAACGGTGTGACTGCAAAGCAGAGTTTTACATTGCATACAATGTAAACAATTTGTTGATACAGCAATCAGTCTGCAATTTTTACTTGCATAAGCTAAAAATAATTTACAGTAAAAAGCAAGCAAATCACTGAACATTTGAATTGATGTTGAATGTCTCATATAAGCTTTTTTTGGATGTCATGTGACACTACTTCTGAAGTATGATGACTCATCAACCTCTGAAAGTTGTGCACATGCCTGACTCGCACACATAACTTATTGCAACATATTGTTAGTCTGTCATGATTTTTTTAACCACCGATGTCTCTTTGAGAGGATAATTCTAATTCAAGAAACATATTACATATCAATTTAGTTGATACATGTTACACATTTAAAGCAATCCATTATAAGAAAAACACTGTGCAAGTACATATTTTCACCAAATAATTTTTTTTACTATTAATCTGTAGACACTGTGATGTAATTCAACTAAATACTGTATGATTACTGCACATATTTATGAATATTTAGTGTTTTGTACATACAGCAATTATATTGTTATTTTTTAAGTGTAGTATCTCTCCTCCGCCACAGAGCTGCTGAGCCCACACAAAATAAATCATTGCTCAAGTGTTTGTCTCAGGAAGAGCATTGCATGAGTTTCCTACCACAAGCGGGGAACTCATCCACAGCTTAATTACACAAACTACATTTAAGAGGAAGAAGACAATTGCTGCACTTCCTAAATACAAGAATATTTGGATTCCAAGGCACAGAAAGATGGTTAGGCCCCTGTTTTGCATTTTTATTACTTTTCCTTTCTGCCAGCTTAGGTTGCTCATATCTGTTGTTTAGTGCAGTGCGGCCAAAAGGTGAAACGTCAGGCATGATTTATTCATCTGACAGAGGCCCGATAATGACCCATGATGACTCAGACCATTTTGGACAATTTTATTCCCACTGCATTCCTGTCTCTTTCATGCTGTTTGCAACATCGGCCTGTAAATAAACCAAGCAATTTAAATCCAGTATTTTCTGTTTTGGTATTTTAATCCATTATTATTAACAGAATTTCACAGAAAACTACTTACACGCCACCTCTAAACGTATGTTATACATTCATATTTCTCTTTCCTGTAGAAAAATTCTAGTGGCAGCTTATGCAATAAAGCACAATAATAAGTTTCCAATATCTTGCAAAGGAAAGGGTCTCTAGTAATATAAACATTTTATACAAATTAGTTCTGTTTTGACCCTTGAGGGCATAATTTATGTTAAAATGAATTCAAATTGATCTTTGGTGGCTTGAATTACTGTAGAATACTGGCTGATGATTGCCCTGGACCTCAGACGGAGATTTACTTCACTTTTAAAATATTAACTGAATTCATACATAATTATATCAAAGATATTTTAAGATCATCAAACCTCAACACTTCTTTTGAAGTTAGCTTCTGCTCAGGGTTCAGTTCTGTTTAAGTCAAAATTTATGTGAATTTATTTGAATAGGATACATTTGAGATCAACTCAGGTCCTAATGACCAAGGGGAACTACAGTGAACTTTTTAATATGCACTGGAATATTTATGAGCAAGAAAGTTCAGAAGAAAAAAAAATGGCATGCTATTTCTGATAATTAGATGCTGAGACAGATCTCAACTTGAGTATCTTGGAACAAATATTGCGTCTTACCTCAAGATTCCTGTTGAGAAAACGTTACAGGTGAAGACGAAGTGTGTAATTGTTTGCAGATGACTCGCAAACGTTCCGTATTTTGTTTATCCCTGTACTTGACTGAGCAAGAACTGTTGGGAACTCCGAGTGATGGAGGCTTATCTGAGTAAGTCAGACTCCAGGAGCAGCAGTCAACTACATCTGGAGAAGTGCTTAACTCCCACCTACACTCCTCCTCTGAGCTGGCCTGTACAGGGGGAGGGAATGCTGAGAGACCTGGCTTACATCCATCCCCTCTCTTCCTCCATTACCTGCACTGTAGCTGAAGCTGTTTCTTTCTTGATGTTTCTCTTTTTTTCTTCTGCCTGCCCTTTGCTCTCTTTTAACACCACTCATCTCTTACTGTTCTGTTTTCTCATTTTTAAACACATTGATGGGTTCATGCATATGCACACACATGCTCACCTAAGTGTCTCACTCACACTCCTACTCTGTTTCAGACATTCACGTTCTGTTTATCATTTCCCCCTCTGCTCTGTCTCCAGCTGTTGTTCCGTGAACTTTTAAAAGGCCACAAGAGCTTATTTTCTGAAGCATAATTATTGCATGAGAGACTAATTGCCAGTGACAAAACTATTGTTTGCAAAATATTAATCAAATCAATTAGTCATAAAATAATTTAATTGGAAAAAGTAACACAAAAGTTCACTGTCAAAAAAGCACAATATAATTGTGCTCATATGGCAACCTTGAGTAAATATGTTTCTCTATTAAAGGAATGAAAGCTTGTAGTTTCAAAACTAGCATGTTTTTTGTTTTTGCAAACTGAAGGACACATCTAATTGTTTTTCTTTGGTTGTCAACAGCATCTGTGTCATACTGTCATATGCCACAGAAAATAATTTTACTTGTCCCTCAGTAATGCATTTACAATGGAAGATCATATTTTATTAATTATATTAAGTGCTATATTAATTCTTCTATACAAATATGTGTATTAATCAGTTTACAAAGGCTATTTTAGTGGCATGACTTCTGATTTAGATGCATGAACTATTGCACATAATTGGAGTGGAGTTTTTCTTTCACTTTCTGGCATTACTTTAAAATGTGAAAGTTGCTGGATTTACATTATTATGGCAGGAGACAAGGTTAGTAAATAAGGGATGATTTATGTACAGTGCACTGGTCAATAATGCGGCAAATATCTGACTGTACATACAGTACAACTCAGCAATTAAAAAACACAAATAAAACCATTAAATAGTGATTCGAGAGTACTTTTTATAAATAGCCCACTACAATGCACAAAACAATCTGCCTAGCGATAAGATTAACACTGCGACAATATTACAGTAATGCACTGAAGTCGTCTGAGGTCATTTTCACTACAACTGATAACTGTGTGAGACACAAGATGGTGCCAACTGCAGTTGTAAGAAATAAAAGAGAGTGAATTTGGACACTAAGTGCAGCAAAAGTGCTGCGGATGTCAGCTTCTGACAAGACGTGGGAATTTTCAACACTTGAACCCACCTCTAAACATAACCGTCACTATGGGGCATAAACAAATCATCTATAAACCTGAGAATGAGATTATATGAATTCATGCGAATTAACCATCAATGTGCCAAAATGAGATTGTGTTGGTATTAGGGGTGATTTTGGATACAGGCCGAGTGTAGTATGAGAGAAGTAAAAGTATGGGTGGTTTCAGTTACCCGGATGAGTGGACTGATAAACAGCATTGCCTTTGACAACAGGGACTATTAGGAAAAATATGACCGTGATTGACCAGAGGGCAAAAACAAACAGAGGGCTGAAATGCACACAGGATAACAAGAAACTGAACAAGACAGAGGTGATCATAACCATGGCAACAATCAAGGCATGGGGAAAACAATAAACATACACTAACAAATGAAAAGTACTAAAGAAAATCAAACTAAAGGTTACATTTCCAGAGAGCTGTGCAACAATTAACCAATTTTATCCCTCCGGTTTCTTGTCATGTTAAAGTCTTGTGGCTTTATTTCAGAAACAGTATGTTTTATGATGTTTAACCAAGTGCAGTTCATTTCCCCTTAGATAAATTGTAAGTGCATTACTGTACACATGTCTTTTTTGCTTGCTTTTACAAACTGTTGGACAAGTCAGATTTGCTTTGTAATCATAGAGTTTAACTTGTACTGAACCTGGAACAATTTATTGCCAAGCCATATAAATTACCACACAAAATGACAGGTAGCAGTTATCTCACGGGTCCTATTAAACAGGTCCTAAACTGCTAGACCAAGCATACCTTAACTGAAACCCCATATCCCCTTGTATAAAGGAGAAGATCTCAGATTAATCTATCTATCTATCTATCTATCACCATACTAATACTCCACATTAACACTACACAAACCTGTGCTAGCAGTGCACAAACAATACATTGTCAGCCCAATCCTGTCAGTTTGTGCCCATCAATAAGGCTGCATTCCTCCCTTTCTCGCACCCTCTGAGGCGCATATGGATCCTTCATTTTGCTTTCTTTTCACGATCCCCCCCCTCTCTCTCTGCTGTCCTCCAACAGCGGGAGGAAATGCATGCTTTTCATCATTCCAGCCTAGTCTCTAAGCCACAGCTGGCAAATTAATTTAGGTGCCTTCTACACTGCAGCTCAGAGTCGCATTTGAACGCAGAGCATGGAGCCAAAACAATCAAATAGTCGAGGGAAACCTTGAGAAACCTTTACCTGAGGACACACAGAGCATTTGAACACACTGTCTGCCTCCTGAATAGGCTAATGAGATGCCCAAAATCACAATAGGGCCTCCTATCCCCAAACAGAAAAAGAGTCATAACATAACAAAGTATAGTATACATGGAACAAGTTGGTCTTTTGTGATAAAGCATTGCTTAATACTGTAATTGACATTTTCCATTGTTATGGCACACTAAACGGGCTCGTTTTGGCACTTTAAATAATGTTAAACACCAAAGAAATGTTAATTATCAAGCTTAGGAGGTGAATGCGAGCACTCAATAAAGCATATGGTCTGTGAGCACTCTCACTTTACAAAAATAAGCTTCTGTTACATTTCCCACGGCATTCTTCTCAGCACTGGCAAATAGCTTTAAGCCTCAATATTAATACTTCTAAAATACTTCAAGAGTAATCACAGCTGTGCCAAGTGGGGTCCACTAAGTTCTTCTATGGCATAGTCTACTTACTGGGTCTGGAGAGGTGGCCCATAAATAAAAATAGGAAATTTAGTGAAGGCCCTGAGATTAACTTACAGGGCCTAAGAAATTTGTATTAATCTCAAGTTTCAGTTAACTCTGGAAGTATTTGTGAAATGAAAAAGCATTCTGGAAGAGGTTACATAAAACAATGCAATGGTAAATGTGTGTTATTTTTTATTTTAATAAGAACAGCTTGAAGCGCCCTGTTGGTGGCTGGAGAAGGGGCTTTGCATAATATCTCATTATACAACTCATTATACGCCAGAATAGAGGCAAAGAGCACTGAGAAATTCAATCACAGCTTAGTCAACCCCCTGAAAACATACTATTTTGAGCGCAAATGTGTGATTGGTGGTACACACTTTTGTCGGCTGGAAATGTGGTGATATAACTAAGCTTTTTCTGCATTTCTTAAAATTCTATATTTCGATTTTCAGTGACAAAAGGTTTCAGAAACATTTTTTTCCCTTTATTTATAGAAATTATAGTTTCAATCATCTTGCTCAACTAATTTTTGGGCGAGATTTGTCTAATATGACAAATCTGTGACAAAAGGGCCCTTGAATATGCAATGGATTTGCATTCATTCAGCAATGTTTATGCTACAGACATGAAGGATAGCTGAAATCAAATGGCTGATGAGAGTAGGGGCTTGACATTAATCACTCATACAGACAGATTTCGAGTCACTTTTGTTGTATGAACAGGACAATTTGAGAGTTACAACCAATAGTAAATATGGTTGTCAGTCATAAACACTGACTGTGTGAACGTAGCTGTACTTGAGTAGGGGAAATATGCAATTTTGAATCATTCATAAACCACACAACACAAAACTAGCAGTTTAAATGTAAGTTTTATAAAAGCAAGCATTCTGCTTCCTTGTTACTCCAAACTTCTTAGTCGTCAATAACAACTTTTTAGTCATTGACAAAAGCTAGAAATGGCAGATTCTGAATCCTTGGCATAAGAAAGTAGGTCCACACATGAGAAATAGGTGCACAGAGGGGCTTTTAGGACAAATCCTTGTTGTTTCCTCTTTTATTTACATACATGTGCCTTGAGCTGTTGTATAACCAGTGTTGCTAGTAATAGTTGTGTTATGGACATATGTCAGCATGACTATGATTACCTTGTGATACAGCATCATTGATCATTACATACTGTAGGTTTATTAGTATGGGTTAGCAGATATTAACATACTGGGACATTGAGAGGTTAGCGCCAAGATAACTTTGAGATTTCGGTATGTGATTTGTGGTGTAGGCAGACAGCGTGGGCAGCAGGCATTGAGCCAAGTAGCCTCTGGCTGCCACCAAACACAGAACTCAGATTTCTCCAGGCTTCTCTGCTCATTAACCGGGCTGAACATGATACCAATGAGTGCCTGAAATCCTAACAAACCAGAGATATGGCTCAACAGATCACGGATATATATTATTTCCCTGAGGAAGCTGACTGTATTTGTGCTGAAGGCTTTCTAATGTGCTGGATAAAGTTCACTGTGTGTAATCAAGTGTCTTTCTGCCTTGGCTCTCTCATGTACACTGTTATTAGTGCTGGGTTTGCGTTCTAGAACCAGTCAGTTATATGTATCCTCTGGTCTTTAAAGCTCTTTGAGTCAGAATCAATATTACTTAATTTAATACGGTGATTATTGTTTAGAGAATTGCCTGGATGGAACACATGTGTTAGCTTTGATCATAACAAATAACAAATGAGTCTTAGATTTGGAGATTGCTATACAGTATGTTAAAAGCTGTCCAAAGAAATTGAAGGAAAAGTTCACCAACATTTCTGTCAATATTTAATCACCCTTATGTTGGTCAAAACCTGTATGACTTCAGAAGAACATCATTTGAGCATATGAAAATCAATCAATCAATCAATCAATCAATCAATCAACCAACCAACCAACCAACCAACCAATCAATCAATCAATCAATCAGTCAAACCACCAATCAATGTAGTGTGTGTGTGCTATATAAATATAATTTGACAAATACTACTGTTGTTGTGTCACCAGATGTTGTTTTAAGAAAAGCTTTTAAGAGAATGTAGTTGTTTAAGATTCAAACATGCATTATTTGCAAAGAAAGTGCCTTTTAAAAAATTTGCTTTAACATTTTTGGAGATGTGGGCGGACATTTAAACTAATGTTTTATTATCAGCGTGAGACTGAGCTGAAGAATGAAAGCTGTATTAGATGCAGGTAATCACTCGCTCAGTCCATATTTCTTTAATGCATTGCTCTACATAATAAATGAAGCTTTTAACGTTAATGATGCAACTCAGTGATTGTTACTAGTTCTAAAGTGACATTTTTGAATTAGTAACGGAGGCTTGGGCTCATCTGTTAAACTGTCAGCTTGAGAATTGAATCTGTGGCAGAAGGAAGTAGTTCAACCCAGATGAGGGTCCTTTTTAAAGATGCCCCGTTGTTGTTTCTTATTTATTTACACACTTGTGGCATCAAACTGTTGTATAAATGCCATATCGCACTCAGAGTCATGCGATATCTCTATATCAGCACGGTTTTGATCACTTTGGCCTTGTGCCTGCGGCCAAATCATACCAGTGCTGATATGCATGACTATGAGTGTGATATTGCTCATATATCAATAACTGATGCCATTATTAATGGATTTGGGAAGTTAAGACTAAACTATCTCAGTCTATGAGTCTACCCTTGTTTTTACTCTATGCCTTGTCACCTTGTCTACAGCCAACCCCCGATTATTATTTTTGGTATAATCCCACTGTTTTAGATGTAATTTCTTGTTATTAAAATGCATCTATTAAAGGTTCTTGAAGACATAAGAGACCAGGTTGTTGAGGGCTAGCCAAGAACATAGAAATAATGGTCCTGTTTTGAATAAAAGTGAGGAGACCCTTGGAAGAGTGCAATTATTTCCTGTTTGTTTGGCTGCAAGTTAAGTTAATGTTAGTTAGTGCCTCTCCCTTGATAAACAGTATTTAGTCACACACTGCTAATAACTTGAAATTGCGACCAGATGTGTGATTTCCTCAGAGCCACGACCTTTATTACTGCAATAAAAAAAACAGACTATTTTGAGATTACTTGAATCATTTTCATATCTACTGGCTGTTTTAGTCATTATCAAAAGTAGTAATAATACAGCTTGTTACTTCCTGTAATAACGGCAGCCAATTATTTCATCTCTGTTCCAAATTACCCAAATGGATTCAATAAAGCATCCCACGGCTTCTAATATTCCTATTTATTTACTTTTCACTTTGCAATTATAATTAGGTCTAATGAAAGTGCAAGGACTTGCGTCAGATTCTGATTTGAAAAACCTTAGTCCTCATCCAGAAGGTACTGAAAAGACCTCCAGGGCCTGCTTGCACGAGACACCTTTCATTTATGTCTGAGGTCTCACTTATCACCAGCAGTAGAGAATCAAGAGTTTAATAAACGAATTAGACCAGAGATTGCTGGACAACATTATTGGAAGAGACAGACTCCGAGGTTTGTCAGGACTCTGGAGTTGATGGCTTAGCTCTGGGCAATAAGCACTGATAATTCACTAGCTTCTCACTGAGGACCATCCATTACTCTCCTACCAGACGCTCATTAATTTCCATAGAAGCGATGCATCATCAATTCTGTCTTCTCTCAAGTGTGTGGCAAGTTCATTTACAACCTGTAGAAGTGTGGAAGGGGAAACTTCTCCAAGAGGTTGATGGAAACATCAAGCGGTATTTATAGCTATCCAAACAAAGGGAAGGTGTATTAATGGCAATGTTTTGAGCAATTCTGTGCGATAAAGAAGATGGAAGAACGTCCTGAAGGGAGGCCAAATTGCTTGAATGCTTTGGTTAATATTTGTTTGCAGAAGACACATGAAGACTTGAGAATGAATGCTTTTGTGTTTTACTGGGCTTAATTTCTCTCCATCTTTTACCCCCTTCTTACAGATTTACTTTGTTTTCAATAAATCCCAAACGATGGTGATTTTGCTATGTCTATTAAACCTTTGAAATCACAATCACATCGGAATATTTAAACCTGCTTTTGCGCAGCCGCTAATCCAGAGAGAGCAGCGCTCATCATGTAAAGCTTTGTTTGAAACAGCTTCACAAACAGTCTAATTACACAGTAGGCTACATTTCTTTGTTGCAAACATTAAATAATAACGAAAGTATCGATAAAAGTTTAAAGTCCGGATGTAGACTCTGATGTTGCGGGAGGCGCGATCAAAATGGGTCTTACATTATTCCAGCAGATGGCGAACAGTGAGTATTAAATGTATTTGATGTCTGAATCATTCATTTAAGAGATTCAAAATGAAACAAGTCTTCATTTATTTAATGTATTTGATGTCTGAATCATTCATTCAAGAGATTCAAAACGAAACAAGTCTTCATTTATCTTCATTTATTTAATTCTATTTTTACATAATTAGGCTAATTCGTTTAAATTAATACATATTTTTAAATAGACTAATTTACTATAACATTAATAAGACATTTTGTCAGAAACTCAAGTAAATTACATATTTCAGTTTGGTTGTCTGATTTGTTTTCAGAATCGTGGAATAATCATAGTTTAAAAATACATAGGCTAATATATGTGGCAACTAACTAATACCATTAGTAGGTAATATATTTATTATTTTATAGGTAATATTACTACTGTTTCTAATATTAAAATTAGTTCTGCTACCCAGTCCCCCCAAAAACCCCCTTCTTTTGGTTCGTTCCGTGATCCATGGTAGGAACGATGCACGAACAAGATGGCTGTCACTAATCACAAGGGAACTAGTGGATGGATTATGAGGAAACAAGGTCAAAGAAGGTTATTGTAGTGCTGCTTGAGTGCGGTAAACTCAGCCCTCATTAGTGTAGAGTGGAGTTGGTATTGCATTTAGTAGAGTTCTAGTTTTTTAACTGTTTTTATTAATAACCTTTGTTTTTATGCTCTTAAAATAAACTGCTTTAAATAAACACCTTTTTGGATGCCAACATCGCTCCCATGTTGACATCTTGGTGTGAATCTTCCTTGTGACTGCTTGGGTTGCGGTCACACGTTCTTATTTCAGTGCTGTTGAAAAATGTACTGAATATGTACTGTTAATACTTTCAGTTCAATTGCACAAGTTAAAAAGAGTAAACTTAATCTGTGTGGACCACCAAGGTTAATGGTGGAAATAACAACCACTGAGGTTTATGCAACACCAATGTTGTGACTTATTAACATACAAATAAAAAGTTCCTAAAATGGCCTCACGATCACGCAACTCACATATCTCATTTGCTGCAACATACAGTGGGTACGGAAAGTATTCAGACCCCCTTCAATTAATCTGCAAAAATGTCAACGATTCTGTGTTTTTCTGTCAATATGGGGTGCTGTGTGTACATTAATGAGGAAAAAAAATTAACTTAAATGATTTTAGCAAATGGCTGCAATATACCAAAGAGTGAAAAATGTAAGGGGGTCTGAATACTTTCCGTACCCACTGTACATTAGCCCAGATTCAACAAGGTGGTTTGGTTCCTCTCTTGAAGAACTGTGGAAATGGAAATATGTATAACAAAGACCAGCTGCTGGTTCTTCTCTCCTGGCCAGTGGACCCCAGCCAGGAGGACAACTCTTGGCATGATAAGTCTGGACAGCTGGGGTGATCTGTCGAGCATTTCCAAAAGAACATAATCCATGGTCTGATGAGGCTGCTGGGCTGTCATGCTCTTCCCATCATTACTGCCTGTAAATCTCTCTGTGATCTGGGTCCTGTAACTCAGGCTCTCCATGCATGCATACATACTCTAACTTTGTGTACTCTAAATTTTGGGTCCTTAGTTGAGAATATTGCCAAAAAGCCAGCCAAGTTCACTTAAATACAATAATTTTTGCTGAATAAAAACAGCTTTCCATCTGTCGGTTTTGATAGCTCATTCATCAGCTGTGCAGTGTTTCCACAGTTTTATTGCAGAGAGCGAAGGATCAAGGACAGATGGAGTTACTTGCATAGAAATTAAATCCAGTGACATTTTTTTATAAGGAATTATTCAAAGCACAGATTTTTCAAGCATTAAAAACAGTGGCAACATAATTCTAGATCATTGCGGTGATTGCGAATGACGTAACCGAAGCAGGAAGGAAACATTAATTGTTACGTTTGTGTCATACAATTGAGCAGACTTAATACTCTATAAAGTAATCATGCATGAATTTATCAAACCCAGAAAACAAAAACAGACCAAGAACCTCTCGCCACATTTTAGTATGTCTTTCATGCCAAGGCCTCCAGGTCCCGAGGGAAGAAAACCCTCGCCTTGTTCCCATGCCTCAGTAGGTGTGCCAACAGGTGTTGCCCTGCATACGACACTTCATCACTTCAAGATGAAAACTGTGAAAGGATTTGGCAACTGCACACTTTTAATAACTTCCACCTGCCTCATAGGGGCAAGACCCCTTGTATTACTGCCCGAGCACCTCTGCTGAGCGTGACTGTCCTTGCCTGAAAAGTGCTTTGTGTGTAGTGCAAGAGGAGCTGAGGAGAAGAACCAATGATAATTGCTTCCATAGGAGAGAGAAGAAGCAAGAGAGATGGGAAATGCTGTGGAACATCTCACAAAAGGTGATCTCGAGGTTACTGGTGTCTTGAAGATGATGAAGACTCTTGGATGTGCTTGGATGTCTCTGAAGAACTGTCCCATCAGCTTTTATGAGCCTCTACTGTATATTGGGTTGAGCAGCAGGCTAAAGATAATAGTTCCATGATAACATTGATAGCATGCATGCTAAATGAAATAGCGCTGCTTTAGGTGGGGTTTTATGGCTGCTGTCAGAGGACAACTGAACTAAGCAGGGCTCTTCTGGGCTTAGCATAGTGCACACGTGGAGTTTACTGGAGAATTTCTCAGATAAGGCCAGGATTCTCCTAATAAAAGCAAAACTCATAAATAGCAAAGAATGTTGTTTTTATGGGCTGAATTACCCAATTTAATTAACAACCAGGCTCAAAAGAAATTGTAGACTTGGCACAATGCATTGGATCAATGCAAGCAACATTCATAAGATCAAAAAAATGGAGATTTCTTTGTCATTAGCAGTGCTTTATAAAGGGTTTGTTCACCCAAAAATTCAATTCTGTCAATTACTCACACTAATGTCATTCCGATATGACTTTCATTTGCTTGTTGAGTAGAGTAAATGTAAAAATCTAGTTAACAATTTTGCACCATCCAGTATATTTAGTCTCATAGTCATTTTGGGTTTGGTGGATGAATGAGTCTTGCTTCTATATAATGAGTTGCCGAAAGGGCAGGCTGTTAGTCTTCAGAGACAGGCCAAGATTCCAGCTAAAGCATATGCTTCATTACAACATGAAGATGGATCCCAGTGGCTTTGGAATCTGTGTAATCAACTCATTCTGAGATCTGCTGTCAAAAGATAATACCAACATCAAACATTAGACAAGCCTCCATCAGGAACTATGATTCTTTCGCCCTACCTGGCATTCTTCAATGGCTGGCCAGCGCTGTGTTTTTGCAGCTGTCCAGACGGATGAAGGTACATCACAGAAAGGATTCTGGTGGAAGAACTGTGCAGTGTAGAGAGAACATGGCAGCAGGAATTTGGCTTCTTGCCCATGTCTAAATGCTGCATTGTTACCTTCTTCAGCAGGAGATAAAGTGTAGGTGGATATATATATATATTTTTTACTTACTCATCATTTTTTACTTTATCACTTTTAGTGTTGCTCAAGTTGTGCAGCATATTTGATGTGTGCTATTTCTTTTCTAAGCAATCAGTCTGACCTTTTTTTCTATTTCATTTCATCCTGGCAACTACTCTTGCACTCTAAAAGTCTGTAAAAATATTGCCCATATTCCTTGCCTAACCCTAACCCTTCTCTATTGATCTTCACATGATTTTACAAATATTTTAAATAGCAGAAAATTACCTTTTCTGTTTTTCTACTGTTCTTTTTGCTTACAGTGTGCATTTTGGTGCAGAGTTTGAAAAAAATATATAAAAATGGTTGATTTTAAAATAAAATAAGTTTTTATTTGTTAGTGTTCATTTGTTGAATTTATGTGATTTTCATTTTTTATTTTTATTTTTTGGACTGCAGATAAAAAGAACAAGAATATCCAAACTCGGTCTGTGATTCAAATTAGAAAACATTTGAGAATGTACTTGCCCAAGGTAAAAATCAGATACAGAGAACACATTTTTTTTTCTTGTATATGTTATCTACACTTTCCAGATGCTCATTCAGAGTGCGTGTTATTACCCACAGTTCACCTCGGTCATCCTCAATATCTCCAAACCGCACTACAGTATCTGCCTGTCAGGATGGCTGTTCACCGGATGGTCCAGGGAGTTGACGTGGAAACCATCTGATGTGAAACCCTCAGAGCACACATGTACACCATCCTTCTTATAGGCAGAATAAACAAGCACTGATCTCCCCCAGCACCAGCCGTATTCTCTTCTGCTGCTGAGTGCTTTCCACACTCATGTAAGTTCTGATCGCTTTTACAGGAACCAGTATGTGAGATTGACAGTATAGTATCTGCTAGCTGTCCCTCATTCTGTTTCTGCTGTCTCAGGAATTCTCAATCTTTCTATCTTAAGTTTTGTAAGAAATAATTACTTTTATTCAGCAAAGATGCATTACATTGGTCAAAAGTGACAGTAAGTACATGTACAATGTTACAAGAAATTTCTGTTTCAAATAAATGCTGTTTTTTACTTTCTATTGATCAAATAAAATATTCTTCATAAATATTACTCAGCACAACTTGCAGCAGTGATAATTAGGAATAGGAAATATAAAAAGTTTCTTAAGTATTAAAATGTTACTTAAGCATATTAGAATGATTTCTAAAGGATCATGTGACATGAAATTCAGCTTTGCATCACACAAATAAATTACATTTTGAAATATATTCAAATAGAAAACAGTTATTTTAAATTGTGACAATATTTCTCAATGTTGTTCTCAGGTGTAACTCGTTTAACTAATCATCCTAACTAGCACAATATGAAAAATGGGGACAAAAACAAAAGTGTTGCGTTTATAATTTTGTTCAGTGTATATATATATATATATATATATATATATGCAGCCTACTTACCTCTATCCTACGACCGGCATTCAGTTTACTCCTTTGGCCATTATATCACAGACTCAACTTTTTCTGTCCAACGACGAGACCTGTACTGGGGATTTTTCAGGTCCTCCGTCGCAATCTGCTGACCCTAGGATCACTCCTTCTCCACCAGTCACTGCCGCAAGCACCAGGCTTCATCGCGGCTGACGCTCTGCTCGACCAGCCACACGCTCTCCACAACGCCGAGGCTTAACCTCGCCTCCACTGGCAAGACTTCCAATTTCTTCCCCGACATCCTTATATCATTCGGCGATGCCAATAGTTCCTCCAATCGGAAAGTGGACCGTCTGGAAAGTTTAAGCCTGAGGCAAACGCTGATTAATTCCGACGCACCGTTTCCGCGGAGGGTAAACAAAGCGAATCTGTACGATCTGTACGTCACCCTGCAAATTAGCCAAACTCACCCCTATATCCACTCTAGCCGCCAAGGCGGCCAACAGATTGAGCAAAGCCCCGAACTCGCCTCGCTCGACACCACCATTGTCCCGCACAAGACCGAGCGCCTCGAGTGTTGGGTCACAGTGGCAGGCCTCAAACGAGCCTGGGCTGCGCCCCAGTTCTCACCGCAGCAAAACTTCACTCGCTTCCCGCTTCGGCTCAACTTTTCACCGTGGCTCTTCTGACTGCAGCCGGGCCTCCAGCTCTTGTAGCAGACGTTAGCACAAGGCTGCATCTGCTAGCAGCGCAGGTTGCAAATTAATTTGTAGGTAAAGTCGCTAAAGGCAGGTCATAAAATGACATCAACATCCATTGTAACCATGACACAAAACTGCGTAGAACACACAATGAAATTATTCAAATTTTCTGTATTAATTTTCACTAGCATTTTACCTGTATTTTAAATTACACATTGTACTCAGATAGACAGATAAGATGAAAAAGATAGATTTTTGAGAAAATAAGTTCGTACCTATAATTGTTAATTATTTAGGTACACTAACAACTAAGGTGTATAATGAAGTGAAGTGTGGCCAAGTATGGTGACCCATACCCATAATTTGTGCTCTGCATTTAACCCATCCAAGTGCACACACACACACACACACCCGGAGAGCCAATGCTGCAGCGCCCAGGGAGCAGTTGGGGGTTTGGTGCCTTGCTCAAGGGTCTCACCTCAGTCGTGGTATTGAGGGTGGAAGAGAACACTGGTTATTCACTCCCCCCACCTACAATTCCCACCAGACCTGAGACTTGAACCTGTGACCTTCGGGTTACAAGTCCGACTCTCTATCCATTAGGCAATCAATCAAGTGCAATTAGCAACCTAATTCGCTTGTGATGTGCATACTGCTAGGCACCTCTCTCCAAGTCTCTAGCAGCTGATGTGCTGCTTGGCTGGCTAACTGTTTCAATACTTTCTTCTTTTGTGTGGTTAAGAGGAAAAGTATGTCTTTTCATAATTTTTGTACTTTTTAAAAATTACTAAAAGTCGCCAAATACTTTTTAAATAGCTAAATTCGTTGCTAGTGCTTTAAAAAACAAGTTGCTAGGGTAGTCTGAGAAGTTGTTAAATATAGCAACAAAATTGCTAAGTTAGCCTTGGCCTTGCCACTCGGCCCAGCCACTACGGACGGACCCATACTACCTCCCCAAAAAAAATTATTGCAGAGAATATCGTCTTTAGAGGCCCTCCGTAGGCCAACCCTCTCTGGGCTAAACTCGGGGACAGGAACCCTCACTGGGCTAAACTCGGCGACTGGAGCCCTCTCTGGGTTAAACTCGGGAACAGGAGCCCTCTGTGGGCTAAACTCGGGAACAGGAGCCCTCCGTGGGCTAAGCTCTGTGGCTGTAGCCGACCACCTTCTCCTTCTTAGATACCCCTTTAGGTTTGGGGTGAAAGGCGTGGTCAGCAGGCTTGAGTGAGCTGCGGCCGGCGGGCTTGACTGAGGAACCGCCGGCGGGCTGGTTCTGGCTCAGGCCCGGACACTCCCCAGACACCGGTAGATCACTTCCCTCCAGCATAGTCCCTTGGTGTCTGGGAGGTCCATGGGGCGATAGTAGTTGGCCCCAAGCCATAATAATTGGTTCAAATAAAGTATCAAAGCAAGTAACTATATGGTTTTGTTAAACAAAACTTAACATAATGTATTATAAACAATATTATGTACATTAGCATTATATCAAAAGCCTACAGAGGGTGCCAATTACCTGACTATTGTTTTTTACATGTCACTGCGTGATCTAATCCTTGTTTGGCTAAACAACATTTAATTCAAATTTACCAAGGGCATTGGTTCGCGTCTCCATGGCCCCCCCAGATGCTCGACTCTCCCCAGTCCTCAGCACTGTTCGAACGCTACCCTCTGGTCATCGCTGCCTTTTTGTGGTGAAAAAACTGGATTGTCAAGCAGCATCTTAGTTTACTGTGACAACGAAGTGACCGTTCACTGTATAAATAAAGGCCGTTCTCAGTCCCTCGCTCTCATGCCACTACTAAGATGTCTCATCTGGATTTCAGCATGTGATCAGTTTATTAGAACTGCTAAACACATTCCCGGATCAAAAAATCTAATTGCTGATTCTCTCTCTCGTTTTATGTTTCAGAAATTCAGAGCGCTGGCTCCAGAGGCGGACCCATCGCCAACCCTAGAACCTCACTATTCGCAACTCATATTCCCATAACTCATCCCTTTCCTCGACGTGTCACTCGATTCTATCCTCCAAGTAGTTTCACCCAGAACTATTCATTCATATCTAACAGCTTGGAGATGATTCAAAGCATTTTACCTCTCCTATAACCTGCCATTTCCCAATTTTTCTCTCCTCGCAATTACTTAATTTATTTCCTACCTTAATTCCATTAAGAACCTCCAAGCCGGGTCTATTAAAGGTTACTTAAGTGGCATTCAATTTTTTCACAAACTAATCTACGGCTTCCCCTTCCCCAAAATAAATAATTCTCAAACTTGTCTTCTAATTAAAGGAATTCAGCGCTCTCAACCATCAAGTCCAGATTCCAGACAACCTATAACTTTGGACATCCTTACAAAATGCATCCAAAGTCTCTGCACAGGCTACCATTTGATCCATACTGCTCGTACCCTCGATGCCATGTTTTATTGCATTTATATATATGCATTTATATAGCGCTTTATTGTGTATTGTTGTACACCCAAAGCGCTTTACAATCATGTGGGGGGGTCTCTCCTCAACCACCATCAGTGTGCAGCATCCACCTGGGATAATGCGACAGCAGCCACAGGACAACGGCGCCAGTGCGCTCACCACACACCAGCTACAGGTGGAGAGGAGAGTCATAGATCCAATCAAGTGGTTGGGGATTATTAGGAGGCCATGACTGCCAAAGGCCAGGGGGGCAATTTGGCCAGGACACCGGGGTTACACCCCTACTCTTCACGAGAAGTGCCATGGGATTTTTAATGACCACAGAGAGTCAGGACCTCGGTTTGTCCCCGTCACTATACTGGGGCATTAGGACCCACACAGACTACAGGGTGAGCACCCCCTGCTGGCCTCACGAACACCTACTCCAACAGCAACCTAGTTTTCCCAGGAGGTCTCCCATCCAGGTACTGACCAGGCTCAACCCTGCTTAGCTTCAGTGGGCAACCAGTCTTGGGCTGCAGGGTGATATGGCTGTGGCTGTCCTCGGTTTTTGAGATGCTTAGAACTGGCAATCACCTCTAAATTCAACCGCAAACTCCATCCGACCATCTCTGATTTATCCATACTTGATAGTGAAACTATCGCTTACTTCATTAAACAAAGTAAGACAGACCAAGAAAGAAAAGGCCACTACATATATATTTTTAACCTAAATCCCCTCTGGACCCGCTTTTTCGTCGACGACTCTAACCACCCCGTTACACTTTTTTGGTTCCAAAAACACTTAAAACTGATCCTCGCTCAATCAGGCTTACCCGCAGAAAATTTTTCCAGCCACTCATTTTGCATCGGGGCTGCAACTACAGCAGTTTATATACAGTATATTAAAAAAAATCCAATACAGTAAGCCACAGCTTTTTTTGGTCGCAATGAAAGCCCTCCAGCCGTCGTTTCGAATCTCATTGCTTATTCAGCATCGGACGGGGCTCTCCCTTCCGGTGCAGCATGTGTGAGCCCTCTGTCTGTCGTTTTGAGTTACACTGCGTACTCTGTGGCGGATGGGGCTCTCCCTCCCGGTGCAGCAGAGACGCAGGCTCCCTTCGGTCGCTGTGAGAGCCCTCCATCCGAGGCATCAAACCGCGCCTCGTATTCAGCCGTGAGAGGGACTCTCCCTTCCGGTGCAGCAGAGCCACACCTCCCTTCAGACGCAGCGAGAGTCCCTCCATCAGTCACTTCGAATCTCCTTGCTTATTCAGCATCGGATGAGGCTCTCCCTTCCGGTGCAGCAGAGCTGTGGCTCCCTTCGGTCGCAGTGTGAGCCCTCCGTCTGTCGTTTGAGTTACGCTGTGTATTCGGCAGCGGACGGGAATCTCCTTCCCGGTGCAGCAGAGCCGCATGCTCCCTCTGGTCGCTGTGAGAAGCCTCCATCCGAGGCATCAAACCGCACCTCATATTCAGCCGCAAAGGAGACTCTCCCTTCCGGTGCAGGAGCAGAGCCGTGGCTCCCTTCGGGCGCAGTGTGAGCCCTCCTTCTGTCGTCTTGAGTTACGCTGTGTACTCGGCGGCAGAGGGGGCTCTCCCACCCGGTGCAGCAGAGCCGTGGCTCCCTTCGGGTGCAGTGTGAGCCCTCCTTCTGTCGTCTTGAGTTACGCTGCGTACTCGGCGGCAGACAGGGCTCTCCCACCCGGTGCAGCAGAGCCACAGGCTACCTTCGGTCGCAGTGTGAGCCCTCCGTCTGTCGTTTGAGTCACGCTGCGTACTCGGCAGCGGACGGGACTCTCCCTCCCGGTGCAGCAGAGCTGCAGGATCCCTTTGGTTGCAGTGAGAGCCCTCCATCTGATGCGTCAAACCACGCCTCATATTCAGCTGCAAGAGGGACTCTCCCTTCCAGTGCATCAGAGCCGCAGCTCCCTTCGGACGCAGCGAGAATGCCTCATTTGATGTCTGCCATCGTGCTCCTCTTTTAGCGGCATATAGGGCTCGCCAGTCCGACACTGCGACGCTGCTGTACAGTTAGTTATGTCTTAAGTGAATGTAAACAGATGTGACAAAACATATGATACGTCTCAAAATAATGGGTCTGTGCATAGGCCTTGCAGTGTTAATGCAGTCGCAGAATTAATTTAGTATTACAATCATTGTATTTGTATGTGTTTGTTTAGACTGTAATCAGTGTTAGGTAGTGAGGCTCATTTTAACGACTTAGGGGAAGCATGTACATATGGAGGCCCCTAGGCTAGATGTGCACCACTCATGCTTATGACTGTGGCAGATGGGGGACCAGGCCTGTCTAATCTGGATGTAATAGCAACAACAACAACAACACATTTCGCCTCCTGTTTCTCTCAGTTTCTAATAAATGTTACTCCCTTGTGTTTAATTTTCTAGATCTTTTCCGTTGTGTGGTAAACTGTGAATAATAAACTCAAATGCAACTGTTGATGTAAGACGCCCCACATTTTAATCAGATGCACAGAATTGTTTAACTCCCAGATGCAAGGGCGTAAATTAAATATTCATCAGTTTTCACATCCACTGTCCTCCGTGCTGGTTCAAAGCAAAACCTGAAGCAATTCAAATTTATGTCGGTGTCTTACCAGAGCCCAGCAGACGTTGAGAGGCTGTGACACTGCCTCATTGAAGGGTGTGTGATATGTACAAAATAATGTTCTTCTGGTCAGAGATGTTTTACGTCTCAACATAGCTCACGCCAAGGCGTGTCTCTCATGCAAACACATGCAGACAGCTGCTTAGCTGTACATAACTTTGCCCTTGGCAAGAACGTGCACGCAATGCGAGATGTATGTTTCTATAAATATGGAAAAGAGTTACAAGGCTCTGTGTCACTTATGGCCTCAGTCAGTTATCTTAAGGAATCTCAAGGAAACAGGACATAATTAATGTCTTCAGAAACACGCACCCTGATTAGTGAAGTGAACTTATCATTATATTAATGAAGTTGGAGAAGACGCAGAAAATAATTACTCCTCAGAGGCAAGCCGGCACAATGCTGCGTGCATTCCAGTGTAAGCTGATGGACATGCTAGTTCATGCATTCGGCACATCTGAGCTCAGATCATGTTTTTGAAGACAAAATGGTGCTTGGCACGTCAGTGTAACATCTTTGGGTTTGCACACTTTGTTTCACAAATTTGCGCACTTTTGGTTTAAAGGCCAGCAGACAGATTGTTCACGAATGACACTCCTCAACCAGAATCTTATCCTACTCGGTCAACAAAGTAATTTTTATCTATACTCAGCTTGGTGCCTGATTATGAATGACAAAAAAATAAAATCTTTATGGCGAATTTATTCTTAATCATGAAAATATATTAATTCATGACTTGAATTTAATGAATTTAATTCTAATATTACTGAACCTAAAAACTGTTAAACATTTATTCTTTTTGTTTTCTTTTACTCCCTTAACCTACTGGCTTAAAGAAAAAAAAAACTATAGCAATATGTTATTATAATACATAGGACACTGGTGGACCCCAAAGCGATTCTATTGACTAAAAGATCTTTTAATGTGTATTCAGTGCCTGATTAGAAATCCTACGAAATTGCTTTCTTGAAGTATTTCATCTGAACCATGTTATTATTACCATTTAAAGAAATTTACGAGTGAACTATTTCTTTAAAATATATTTCACAATGGAGATAGTTCACCCAACAAATTCTGTCATCATTTACTCACCCTCATTTCGCTCCACATTCATAAGACTTCCTTCATCTTTGAAACACAAGTGAAGATATTTTTTAAACAATTCTCTCATCCATATGTGCTATTCTATGTCTATTCTACATACTTGTTTTCTTTTTATTTAGTAAAAAATCAAACACACAAGCAAAAAACAAAAAACCTTCACTTACTAATATAGCGTTCTATATTCTTTTTGTATTCTACTTGTTTTCTTTAAATGATTAATAATTTAATAAAAAATAATAATAACTTAACACTAAATAAATAGCCCTAGCTATTCTATTTCCTTTCTATCTACTTTTAATAATTTATTATTATAAAAAAAAAAAACTTGCCACATGTACTGTGTTAGACTTGTCACAGTACTTATTGTAGCTCTTTTGTTGGATTGATTGCTTCTATTGTCCATATTTGTAAGTTGTTTTGGATAAAAGCATCTGCTAAATCATAACATTTAAATGGAAATGTAATGTGCTTGATGCATGAGAACTAGCCTCAATGATTCACATACAGTATATAAGCACATTTTAACTTCCATTTACCATATTTGATGTGCTCTTTGTATGTGCATTGATCAAAATTTATGTGTGAATAAAAGCATTATTTAAATTTTTTGGTCATATTCACATTATTTTGCAATGCAGAAGTGAGCTATTTTCTTTGAATTTGCAAGACTTCCAATTTATTAGCTATAGGTGACTAAATAACAAAGTGCAGAAAACTGTAAAAAAAAATTGCACTGCAAACCAGTGTGTTTGTGATTACAGTGATAAATTTAAATAATATGTTAAGAAATACCCGTTTGCAAGTAGAATAATGCACAGTTTTTGTACAGGCAAAATATTTCGAAACGCATGACACTGGAAGCCTCGCAAATTCAAGTTACAAATGACGGAACTTGCCTTACATTAAAAATGAGATGGATAAAGTGATTCAGAGTTTATTCAGAAGGCTTGGATTAAACAGCTTAATTCGCATGGATTACTATTAAACTGTCTTTATGAACTTTTTGAAGCTTGAGGGTGTTGGTTGCATGGACTTTCAATATAGGCCGAGACCAAGATAATGGGAGAATATTAAAAATTTCTTCAACTGTGTTTCAAAGAAAGGAAGTTTTATGGGTTTGTAATAACATATGACACCCGGGTGAGTAAATGATAAGAGAATTTTCATCGGACATCACCCAAGCAATAGATTGACTAAGCAATAGGCTAGCTTACCATACCATTAACTGGTTAGGGTGCTAGCTGTTCTGTCTAAGTGGGCAGTTCTTATGCTGCATTCCAGTTTAAATCTGAGCTGGGATTTCCTTATACATATCTTCTGACTAAATGTCTTTGCTGTGCTCTGCATATATGAAAATAAAAATAGCAACTCTACATTTAACTTTGCAGTGGTTTGAGTTTACAACTTGTTGGTCTGACCTCAGTGGCATTTATTGCACTTTTCCCTACACTGTAAAAAAAATAGTAATTTTACGACAATCAACAGTTTTTTCGGGTTGTCTTCGTTTATTTTTAATTGTAGTCAATACTCTGTAAAATTATCTCTAAATTAACTGTTATTTTAAGTATTATGACATAAATGACAGTTCATTTTTTTCTACAAAAATACTGTATTTTTATGCAGTATTTCTATGTTTTCTTAAATTAGATACAAATGTACGTACAATGACAAAAATAATCTGTAATTAATACAATAACAAAACCGTTAGATGATAAAATGGTCAAATGACTGGCAGCAAAAGCTGCCAAACAAAGACCATTAAATTAAAATAAAATCTCCTTATTTAAATAAGCTGAAAACACAGCTGAAAATAAGATAACATTTTATATGTATTTCCTGAATTGTTATGATCAAAAAACATCACTGTGGCAAAAACGGTCAAATGACCGGCAAACAAACACAAACCTTAACATTAAAGTAAAATCTCCTTGTTTAAATAAGCTGACAACACTGTTAATTTACAGGTATTTCCTGAAATATTACAATCAAACACATTCACCGTAATAAAAAAAAAACAAAAACATGGCACCAACAGAACAATAAACACTAACAGATCTCTCTAGATCTCAGCATCTTCACTTATTACAAACCAGTCTGATTTATTGCTTTCATACAAAATTACTTTTTTTTTTTTTTTATAGGCTTTTATGCCTTTATTGGATAAGACAGCAGAGAGCAGACAGGAAAGCACTGGGTGGACCCTTACGAAACAAAAATATATGGTAATATACTGCAAAAATATAATGCAATATATTGCATAATACATTTCCATATATTGGAAACTAGTGCCTATATTTTTCAATATACAGTAATATATAGAACAATAAACACTAACAGATCTCTCTAGATCTCAGCATCTTCACTTATTACAAACCAGTCTGATTTATTGCTTTCATACAAAATTACTTTTTTTTTTTTTTTATAGGCTTTTATGCCTTTATTGGATAAGACAGCAGAGAGCAGACAGGAAAGCACTGGGTGGACCCTTACGAAACAAAAATATATGGTAATATACTGCAAAATATAATGCGATATATTACATAATACATTTCCATATTTTGGAAACTAGTGCTTATATTTTTCAATGTACAGCAATATATGCATTGACAATATATAGCTATATATTGATACATACAAATATATTTGGAAATGAAGACAAAAATAAATATTCATTTGTTCATCTTTTATTGAGTATGTATTGCACATAGATGTTCCCATATAAATGTGAATGTATGTACACACATATATACACATTCACTGAACGAGTTACAGCAGATTTCAGGTTCCCATGCAGCATGCTTTGCTTCTAGAAGAGTAAAAATGTTACAATTAAGTGTTATTTCATGTGTTTTTGCTCAATATTAATATAGGGGGATATCTGTTAGTGTTTAGTGTATTATTTTGAAATGTAAATGTTTCTGGTATTTGTAAGTTTGTTGGGTTACCATTGTGCAGAAGAGTCATGGATGATGATTGGCCAAACATCATTACATTATATGTTACTTTATTTAAAAAGTAATGGTAATGCACTGTTCAGCACAGCGATAGCCTGTTCACTAAGTGTTTAGTATAAGCAGGTGTGCTTATACTATTGTAAACTAGCTATATTTTAAAATATGAAAAATGTATAACATAAATGATTGTTAAATATAAGATTTCCATATGCATGTGTATATACTGCATGAGTAAATATGTTTAATATATTTTTTATACATGCAGTACCATATTTTATCTATATATTATAAAGTGGATATAATTTGCTGAATATAAAATGACATATATTGTGACATATAAGTAAATATATTGTCACCTATTTTTCAATATATGAAAAACGGCAATTCCTTATGTATTATATTTACACAATATATTATACTGCATAATTTCTAATATACCATTATAATATATTGATCATTCATATATTAGGAAATATATTTTCTTTGCGTAAGGGAAGAGAGTGGGGCGGGATCGGCAAAGGACCTCAAGATAGTAGCTTGTTTTGTGATGTTCAGAGTTGATCTGTTTATCTGAATATTTTGTTCATAAGCAGACTCTAGATGTCTGTGAGTCTACATGATCCTATCCAAATAATTTCTGCATAATGACTCAAAAAACTTTCAAAATATCAAAGCAGGGCAGGATTTTATGCAGTAGTATTTTAGTGCTACAATAATGTGATATTTATCAATGTAAGTAACACATGGACATACAGTATTGGACGCTGGATGAGATCAGTGAACCAGGCCACTATATGATAACTGAATACTGATCATCTGATCAGATTTTCTTAAGAAATTTTTCCTATAACAAATGTACTTTTGAAACACACAGCTACAGCAGCTGGAGAAATGTTCAAAAGTCAAGGGTCAAGAGCCCAACAAAAGCAAATGCTTATCTCCACAACAGTGACTTCAAACTTTATTATTTTCAATAAAACATCAACATCTAAACCTCAGTTAATTCTAAATAAGAAGTTTTGTTTGAAAGAATTAAAGTCAGACTGGACTGTGATAAGTGAAGCTGCTGAGATCTAGAGAGAGGCTATGTTAGTGTTTAATGTTCTGTTGGTATTTAAAGGGTTTCTGTTGTCTGAGTTTTGTGGGTTACCATTGTGCTGAAGATTAAAGCCTGTGCTTCAGTCCAGGAGAAGACCAAGAAACACTGATGTTGTGCTGCATGTTACTTTATTTAAAGGCAGTAACTGTGTTGCTGATGCAGTGATAGTTACATTAACTCGTGCATGCTGTTGCTAGCTAATGTTTAACTGCAAAAGATTTACATTTTACAGAGAATGTTCCACAATAATTTAGCTTGGCCATTTGTTGTGGAGAAAATAAGGAAAGTGTGTTCAAGCGCCAGCAGAAAACTGTGTAAAGAAATACTCTTTGAGAGAAGCAGTCTTTATCAGCGGAAGTTAAAAGCAGCTCGTAAGTGTATTTACTTGTGTCATTAGTGTTTAGTGCAGTTGTCGTTGCTAGGAAATGCTTGTTTTGTTTACTGTGTGGAGACGTGCTGATATCGCGTTTGGTCTGGTTCTGTATCGCGTATCTTGTCAGTGTCTGCGCTTGCTTGGCCATTTGTTGTGGAAAAAAATAAGGAAAGTGTGTTCAAGCGCCAGCAGAAAACAGTGTAAAGAAATACTCTTTGAGAGAAGCAGTCTTTATCAGTGGAAGTTAAAAGCAGCTCGTAAGTGTATTTACTTGTCTCATTAGTGTTTAGTGCAGTTGTCGTTGCTAGGAAATGCTTGTTTTGTTTACTGTGTGGAGACGTGCTGATATCGCGTTTGGTCTCTTTCTGTATCGCGTATCTTGTCAGTGTCTGCGCTTGCTTGGCCATTTGTTGTAGAGAAAATAAGGAAAGTGTGTCCAGCTGAATTAATGTAGTATTTTGTTAGAAGGGTATAAAAAAGCTTAGTTTACCGCGGCAGCGGTCGTGTGAAGACCGAAGAGTGTGAAGACGATCGACCGGGCAGGACACCGGCAAAGGATAAGTATTGCTTTTTATTTCTCCTCTTTCCTACTACTTGTTTCACTTCTGTTTCAGTTTTTATAACCATTTCTTACTATGTGTAAGTAAGTTGTTGTTTTTTAGCATGTGTGTTTGCCAGTGTTATTTTTTAGGCTTACTGATAAACTACTGTCATTTGATTTGTATTAATTGTATTTGTTATTTATTTTAATTTTAATTAAAATTTATTGAATTATTGAAAGTTAAATTATGTCTGAATTTATTATGTCTGTATAGGTCTTTTATTAAGTTTTTAGTTTTATTTAATTTGAGTTATTTTAATACTTCAACAAACTAAATGGAAATGAAATAATATATATATTGAATTTATAAATGTGTGTGTGTATGTATATATATATATATATATATGTATGTGTGTGTGGTTGTACATACACATATATGTAGTTGTTTTTTTGGTGTTTGGCTTAGTGTTATGTTAGAATCATTATTATACTCTTATACCTGTTGTTCTTTAATATTTTGAATTGTTTTTAGCTTTATTTTTTGCTTTTCATTTAAATGTTAAGTTTGGAAATTTTGTTGAATGCATTTGTCATTTTTATTTAATCTCTTTATTTTTAAAATGTGTATAGGTAGTATCTATAAAGTTTTAGCTTTTAGTTGTTTTAATACTACAATTGATTGCTTCTGTTGTCCTCATTTATAAGTCGCTTTGGATAAAAGCGTCTGATAAATGACTAAATAAATAAATAAATAAAAATAATAATCCAGGAAATACCTCTATAGTGTAGGAAACTTTTTCCTTGTCGAAGCAGAGACCAGGTGACGTTGGGATATCTTTCATACAGAAGTTACTCTTTCTTGAGGACTCGCTGTGCGTCGCTGCAGTCATCCAAATCTAACTAAGGCAGTGATACATTGTAGTTTATATACATTTAGGGGGCAGTGCTTAGAAATGGAGACAAAGCACCTGGGTGACGACCTTAAACAAAGCATGCAAATGAAGTATTCAGGTATAGCAACCTGCCCCATTTCACCAGTCCTAATCCAATCAGCATAACTACTCAAAGACTGGGGCAGAGGCACCAAGAGCCATTACAAACAAAAGGTGATAGTCTCAGTAATCTGGTTCATTTGACTAACAATAAGAGAACAGGAACTGACTGGAACCTCTTGCTACAAACTTTGCTTAAGAGAATCATTTGTCTGATGTCATCATATTTACCTTAAATGCTAAATACAATGTACTTAACTTTTTCAGTTTATATACTATTACACTGAAACCTAGATATAACATTTTATAAATTTGTAATCCAACAATTGTAACAGTGTTTTTTCTAAAACATTAAAAAAAAGGATATAAATTAGGATATTTTATCTTAATTTAAAAGGTTTTATTTGGCAGCCGTTTCAACCAGTCATTGACCATTTTTTTTTAAACGTTCTTTATCCATTATTTCCATTAATGGTAAACACTTGGCACCCTATGCTGCCATGCCTTTCACCATTTTTTTTACATCTATTTTTTTAGTGTACAGAAAGAAATTCAGACTTTCTGAGTTGAATGGAACACATTAGCCAGAATAGACTTCACTGTGGATCAGCCAAAAGTCAAATGTCTGACTATGCGAGTATAATGCAGACGTACAGTACACACTGGCTGAATCCTGACCCCCAAACTAAAAATGATCAGATTTGGCCAGTGTGAGTTTCAGAAGGTCAGTAGATAATCCAGCTTTGTGCTGTTTTATGAACAAATTCTCTTACAGTCATTAGCAGTTCATGTGTGTGACACGGCTAACAGAGAGTGGAAATTTGCTACCCTCTTGTACCAGTTTGGCCTATATGTTTCTTAAAGCAAACCTGTCACAATACACTATGGAGGAACGAGGAGACGCTGGAGAATACTTTAACAGGACTTTATTTGCATGAACCAAGGGAGACGAACTCAGGAAGACGTTTAACTGCGGACAGAGAACTAAGGACTGGGAACACTTTAAATACACACACGAGGAGGGGATGACGAGACACACCTGGGAGCAATGAAACATCAAGGGAAACACCGGGGACAAATGAACTAATCAGGACAGGAACAGGAAACTAACCAAATAAGGGCATGGGAAGGCACATGGGGAGCAGGACACACACAAAACATGGAACAGAGTCTGACAAAACCACCCTAAAATTGATAGTCTCCTTTGAGATATTAAGAGATCAAACTCTGGTTTAAGTAACTAGTTTTAGCAGGGTTAGTGGAGCTCATTGCTATGGAAAAGCTCCTCTGCGCTTCATTGTGTTTCTTTCGGGTATCCCCAGGCTACAGCCATGAAGGAGATCTCAGTTTGAAATGTAGGCCACAGTGTGGGACCTCCACAGTAAATTAGTCTGCCTTCCTCCAAAAAGGAAAGCAGGCTCTAGTTACAACCCATCAGAGCAGCAGGTCAGAGGCAGAGAGATGAGATATCAGGGTCACGCACAGGACTCTCTCCATGTGATGAAGAGTACAGATGCAACAGCGATGGATTATATTCAAGCTTCCACACAAACAGTTCAAGTACGTCTCTCAAGAGTTCAAAAGGTTCATGGTGCGTCTCACTATTTCCTCTCTGTCAGAATGCAGGGTGATTTCAGCAACTGGGGCTGAAAGTAAGAGTTAGAGAGAAATGTTTTCAGACACATTTTATAAACCATTAGCTTTGCTTGATGACTCAACTTTGACATTTTTATTATCAACCAACACAGTCTCAATGCAATTCATAACTATTTGATGTTTTAGCGAATTGGAGGTTTGTGCAATTTAATTTGTATGCTTACAATTTGCTTTATCCAAACTGAAATTTGGATCTTCATAATTGTTTCTAAAAATGGTAAGTTTTCATATTAATCAAATTTGACAAATAGACCAAAACAGCTACATATACTCATGAGATTGGGTTGTATCAACTCCCGCCTCCCCAAAAAAAAAAAAAAAAAAAATTAAAAAATGTTCATTTAAATATCAGCGCAGACATCACATATGAGCTCATGATATTTTATTCTCCTTTCTCTTCTTAACAGGTTTCTGTCACTTTAACTGTCTTATCTAATAACAGAGGAAAACAATAAATGCTTATCATCTACCATAAGCAAATATGCTGATATCACAATTAAGCAAAATTACGTATCTTTCCACAGATGCTGCACATTCATTGTGCGCTGGATTTTAATTTTAAACTGTGCAGGTTCTGAAAGGTGGTTTTCTTGTTCCCCAAAGGACCTTTCAGTTGGTTTGTTTGTTTATTTATTACAAAGTTTAACAATTAAAAATGAAAGATTATAAACATAAATAAAAGTTTAATAAACATAAAGCATAGTTTTAGGGAAAACATAATGCTTATTAAGTCTTAACTGTTAACATTTTTCTTTTTTTTTTGCTTTTAATAGATTTTACTTTTTAACAGCAATTCTGTCTTTGGATCTCAGCACTGACCATTAAAAAAACACACTGGAAGGCCACTAATTACAGTGGACACTGACTAGTGATTAAACTCCCTGTGTTGACCACCAGCATATGTTTGGTAGACTAGCAGAAACCCTCTCTTGATTAACCAGCAGACAGACAGACAGAGATAGACAGACAGACAGACAGACAGACATACATACAGACAGACAGACAGACAGACAGATAGATAGATAGATAGATGGAACGACAGACAGACAGACAGATAGATAGATATATAGAACACTAGACAGACAGACAGACAGAGAGATAGATAGATAGATAGATAGATGGAACGGCAGACAGACA
>NW_015550822.1:92432-120021 GCF_001515605.1 Sinocyclocheilus anshuiensis | reverse complement strand
CAGACAGGCAGGCAGGCAGGCAGACAGACCGACACAGACACAGACACAGACACAGACACAGACAGACAGACAGACAGGCAGACAGGCAGACAGACAGACAGACATACAGACAGACAGACAGACAGAGACAGACAGGCAGACAGACAGACAGACAGACAGACAGACAGACAGACAGGCATACAGGCAGACAGACAGACAGACAGACATACATACAGACATACAGACAGAGACAGACAGACAGACAGAATAGATAGATAGATAGATAGATAGATAGATAGATAGATAGATAGATAGATAGATACAGAGAGAGAGAGAGACAGACAGAGAGACAGAGAGACAGACAGACAGACGGTCAGACAATTAGAAAGACAGAGAGAGAGAGAGAGAGAGAGAGAGAGAGAGACAGACAGACAGACAGAGAGAGAGAGACAGACAGACAGACAGACAGACAATAAATAAATAAATAAATAAATAAATAAATAAAAGACAACAGCTAGACCAGTTAATTAGATCAGATTAATAGTATGGAAACCAATGCTGATCTAAGCTGTTTTTTTCAGCTTGGACAGTAAAAAAAACATTTATTGTATATATATCAAATAAATCAAACAATGCAATTTGTGCAGTTGAGTGGGATTTTTAGTGCTTTGCAGTGTGGTGAGTGATTCAGATAGCACACACAATTTTTTAATGATTTGTTATGATATGTTTGGATCTTGTTGCTGTCTTTTGAAAAACTCAACAGACATCTCTTTATAGTTTGAGGGTTTGCTTTATAAAAGTCTCTTGAATTTCAATGGTTTTACAGTATGCTTGGCAGCCAGTTATTCACTGCACAGAATGTGTTGTGGCCGGTAAAACCATGTTCATCTATGCTGCAAGTGATTTCCCATTTATTGGTGCACTCATTAAAAAGTTTTATCCATAAAGAAATATCTATTGAAAATGTTGTCCACTCACATTGGATGAAGAATTAAGTCAAATCAGTAGCCTCATGGAGAGTGCCATGTTGAGATCACATGACAAGCCAAATACTTCACAGAATGAATTAATCATCCCCAGGTGTCAAAACTAACTAGCATATTTATTTTGCTATCCTAACTAGACATGGTTATATGATTAGTTGCATTTTGGTATTTGCATTTGCCATATTTTTTTCTTTTTACAATTCAGAACAGACCTGCCACCCTTTTTTTTTGGGTCATGACCCATCTGTTCGCAACACCTTGTGAACTAGGAGAGTTTTTATTAGAAGCAGGTCAGCATATGCGAGTATTTGACCCTCTGCATACATGATCCAAAGGAAGATAGGTCAAGGAAAATGGGGAAAATATTTCTCCTCTTGTGCTGTTTACCTGTAAACTGAGCAAAAGGATGATTCGTCAGTGTCCACAGAACTTAAATGGTGTTGTAACCTTTCCAGGATCTTTTCCTTCACCTTTTTGCTCTGAGGTCAAGTTAACAATACCTGGCATAAATAAGGAATTAATCAAGGAGAGAAAAAGCTCTCAAAGGCTCCGTAGAAGGGGCAGATCATTAATCTCGTACTTCTCCACAGTGCCGTTTGTCACCACTAGGTGTAGCTGTGTCCCATCTTTAATAACCTCATGTACGCTCAGTGAGGGAGAAAATAAATAATTTATATCACAGCTAGAGATGTGATAAGATGCACATATGTGTTTTCTAATAGGTTTCTTTTAATTGCTTTTAATGAGTATATTGATACAAAGTGACACGTTTTCATTTAGGCAAAAATGAAAATTGTCTTCATTTACTCACCCTCAAGTTGTTTCAAACATGCATGAGTTTCTTTCTTATGTTGAGCACAAGGTATTTTGAAGAATATTGGTAACCAAACATTTTTTTAAAGTATACTTATCAAATTGTATTATTTTAAAGTATACCTATAAAATGTAACAGATGAACAAAAACATATTAATTAAATTACAAATTAATTAAAAAACATATTAAATAAATAAAAATACACATTTTAAAATATATTTTAAATTAAACCTAAAATTAAATAATTCGTAATAATAATAATAATAATAATAATAATACAGTCTTGGAATAACTTTTGTATGTGTTCAAAAGGTAACCAACTGGTTAAGATGTCCATTAATGCCCACTGATACATTAATTTATTTTTAAAATGTATTTTTCATTATTCTGAATTGGCCTCTTATAGCATTTACAAAAACAGTTTATCTTGTTTAACCTTTTAAGTAAAAATTGTATTTAATGCTTGAAACACATTACTACACCAAAGTAATGAGTAAAAGTGGCCATGTCTTAAGAAATAAAGCAAATTTAGTTCTATTTGTCTTCTTGTATAAAACTAAAATGGTCTTAGCCAGACTTAGCACTAGCTATGCCACCATAGCAAAATTAATGGGGAAAAAAGACAATTTTGAAAATACAGAGCAATTTTTGGGGTACAATTTATAAATCAGCCACAATGAAGTAGTCTTTGATTATGATTATATCGAATACTAAACCTAATAAAAATAAATAATCATGTCTGAAATTAGTCTTACAAACAATTAGGGAATACACAGTCCTACATGTATATTTACATTTACATTTACATTTACATTTAGTCCCTGTTTATCACAACAGATGGCCAAGCAAAGCGCACGACACTGACAAGGTACACGATACAGTACGAGACCAAACGCGATTTCAGCACATCTCCACAGTAAACAAAACAAGCGTTTCCTAGCAACGACAACTGCGCTAAACACTGAGACAAGAAATAAATACACTTACAAGCTGCTTTTAACTTCTGCTGATTGACTGCTTCTCTCAAAGAGTATTTCTTTACACTGTTTTGCTGGCGCTTGAACACACTTTCCTGTTTATCACAACAAATGGCCAAGCAAAGCGCACGACACTGACAAGGTACGCGGTACAGTACGAGACCAAATGCGATTTCAGCACGTCTCCACAGTAAACAAAACAAGCGTTTCCTAGCAATAATGTGTTCATATTTATGAACAAGCATCTAGTTTCACCGTGGTATTATGTATGAACAAAAATAAAAGAAAAATAAATGAATGAATACGATTTTTCTGACATTTATTATTTATATATACAGTCAGGTCCATATATATTTGGACATAGGCACACTTTTTTTTTATTATTTTAGCTGCTGACCAAAACATATTCAGTTGTATTTCAGTTATAAGTTACAGTTATATAATGAATATGCACAATTCTGAGTATGGGACACCATACTTAGTCACACTTCACATCACATCACACCACACCACACCATACCACACCACACCACACCACACCACATCACATCACTTCACATACAGGACTACCAGTAGGTTTAAAGAAAAAAAAAGACCAGCAAGCAAGATGGAGGCAGCCATATTAAGTGTTATATAGTTCCTTCCATCATAGAGTTATATACAGTTGCTAAAAGGTCATCTTTCAACTACAGTATTATTACACAAAAACACTAAAGATCAGTGTATCAGCTCTCAGTGCGCCGGTCATTATTGTTTTGCTCTTGCACATGTGGCTGAATGAGAATAACTCATCATCTGTCATGATGTCCTCATCTGCCGTCTGCCCACATGCGGCCGCACAGCGCTCTAGACTTTGTGTGCTTTACGGTCCCTGTGAAGTGAAGGGGCTGGGCCGAGGGTCTGATCGAGCACCAGTGATTGTATTTGCTCGGCCCTCCTGCTCGGCTGAGATGAGTCAGTGATGCTATCACACACAGGTCCATTTATGGCTGTGCAGTTATTTGTGTTTGCCCAGAGATCAGTGTGTTATATGAGATGTGTGTCCATGCATCATGCAGTAACTCTGCGTCTGCAGTATTTGTGTTTACCTCTATCAGACCTTAGTCTCTTTTATCCACTCTATGTTTTCAGCTCTGTTTTTTCAGTTATAGACAGACAGATACCGGTGCACACAGGATTTTATTTCTGTATACGCAGAAGAAAAGAAAAAAATACAGTTCTTAGTAGCATTACATTCAACCCTCTAAAAAATGTTGTTGTAATTACAGTTTTTCTCGATTGCTAACGCACTATAACTGATTAATTTGGCACAGTTTTCCAAACCATTCATACAGTTCCTAAAACAAAGACATGTTTCTCAAAACTTTAAACACATTTCACCTGTTTTCACACACGGTCCAATTTGCTCAGTGTTTTCTGCAAAACTCTACACAAGAACGGCATCATTTTGCACAGGTTTAACCATGTTCTCATTCAGAAAACACAAACACACAATATAACTACCTCAAGAATCACAATTTAAACTCAAACAGCACAATTTATCCATGTGTGAACATTAAGTAGCAAAAATGAAGGGGACGGAGTCAAAGGACATTTATTCCTGATGAAATACACAGCGCTGTAGTTGATCATGTTCTTGTGCACGAGGACAGCTGGCCAACAGGCTCATCTACAGGCTTTCAATACTACTTACAGATAAAATATAATGACAGAACAGTAGCAGTACTTCAGATGAGAGAACTTTTACTTGTTATATATGTATAGTAAATACTGAAGCACAAGTTGTACACCCTCAAACTCATACTGTAACTGCTGAACTGATTTGTTGTACAAGTACTTCTTACACGTACTGTATTTTTGCAGAACTAAGAGATGACACATTCTGTTGTGTGTTCATATGCAATTCTTTGGTATTTGACCTTTCCTTTCTAGTGCTTTTCATCTACTGTACTGTAAGATCTCTTTACAGCAGTGTAATGAAAATACTGTATTAGTAAATTATTGTAAAGCTTATTGTTGAATTTCACTGTATCTGCTATATTTACTGTAACATGTATGTGCTCTAATTATGTTGTATACTGTAATACACATTGAGCTGTAAAATGATACCTGAATGCCAAAAGAAGGTTTTTTCAACATTGTTATGAATTGATCTCATTAGTGTGTAAGACTATGTTGTTGTGTGTGTGTTTCTGAGGGCTTGTGTGTCATGTCTGAGGGCAAAGTTTGTTTTTTTTTTGGTATTTGACCTTTCCTTTCTAGTGCTTTTCATCTACTGTACTGTAAGATCTCTTTACAGCAGTGTAATGAAAATACTGTATTAGTAAATTATTGTAAAGCTTATTGTTGAATTTCACTGTATCTGCTATATTTACTGTAACATGTATCTGCTCAAATTATGTTGTATACTGTAATAGACACTGAGCTGTAAAACGATACCTGGTTGCCAAAAGAAGGTTTTTGCAACAGTGTTATGAATTGATCGCATTAGTGTGTAAGACTAAGTTGTTGTGTGTGTGTTTCTGAGCGCTTGTGTGTCATGTCTGAGGGCAAAGTTTGTTTTTTTTCAGCAAGATTGAATAGTTTTGAGTGGAGAGCTTCATTTTGACCTGAAGTATGGGGAATTGGGTGAGAAGTTATGGATTTGTGTTTAGAGTTTTGAGAAAAGCAGTCACAATTTCAAGAAATGTGTTTAAGCAATCGAGAAAAAACGGTAAGAGATATTTTCACATATTGCACCACTAACTAACCCTAGCATGTTGGAGTTATTTTAACTATGGCCATTTTTATGTTCCAGTGGTCGAACTTTATTTAAAAAATAACATTTTTTTTTCTGATATGATAGACGCATTAAAAGTGCCTTTTGTTAAAAAAAACAAAAAACATTCTCCCCTTTTCCACGACATTCTAATTTATTGAGATGCACCTGTATTTACTTTGATATTTTAAAAACACATTTTATCTATTGGTTTTATTGTTTTATCCTTGTCACAGAGCCTGACTTTTAGTTTTAAACTTTGATATGCCCATCAGAATTTTAATTATTGCTTATTTAAATGATTATGTAAAGATTGCTATTATGCTATAATTTTGTAAAGCTATTGTTACGTCCCCTAGTGGTGTGGCGGTCTAGGGAAATAGGGGGACGCACATAAAGGCCACTCAGACAAACACCCCTACTATTTACACATAAATGAGGAACGCAGGGAATGACCGAAGCCAACAAGACTGGAAGTTTCACAAATAAAAGTGGTTCGCTTTATTAACAGGTTAGAAGAATTTACAACCCAGCATGTAAAAGCTAAGTGCAAATCGTACATTAACCCATGAGCCTATTTACAACTATACATAAGAAACTATACTTAATCAAAACAACAAAGGAAAAACCAACCACAGAGAGAAAGAGAATGAGCGGTGCTAAATTAAAGAAAATAACAAAACATAAGGTGCTAATTTAATACACTAAACGCTGTCACGTAACAGCTATACAAAAAAAAAGTTTGAAAATATTAGTCTTAGCAAAAACAAAATAGTTGACCATTTTATTCCAAAAATGCTTGTCATTTGTACGGAGCCCCACACATGGCATGCAGGAAAAAAACAGTAGGCTAAATCATGTGCACGATTTACTATTTTGTTCCCTTGATTTATAAATTGTGCACACGATTTAGCAAATCGAGGGAACAAAATAGTAATCGTTTGCACGTTTTAGTACATCGAGGGAATAAATTAGTAAATTGTGTGCATGATTTATTTATTTTTTCTTGCATGTCATGTGCGGGGCTCCGTACATTTGCACTACAAAATGGGGATTTTTAGATTTGCTCAAAACAAAAAAAGGACAAACTAACAATGAAAACAAAACAACACCAACAACAAAACCTTCTAAAGCAATGTAATCTTAGTTAATGTTAATGTCAATATTTACTTATGTATTATTAAAATCAAAAGTTGTATCTGTTTATATTATTTATTGGACCTGAGACAACACACACAAACTATAAAATGAACAGTTTTTTTTTATTTCCTGATGTTAACAAAGATTAATGAATACTAACTATAACAAATGCATTGCTCATTGTTCATAGGTTAAGTATTGCATTAATTAACATTAACTAATGGGACCTTAATGTAAAGTGGTAGCCAATATTCTTCTAAAATAACATACTTCTTCTGTGATTGGTTTATTTACAGCACACTGTTGGACGGTCTTAGTAGACCAGGGGTTTTCAATTCTTCTCCTTGAGTTCCATAGTAATCAAATGCCTGCACAAGTAAATCAAGGTCTTCAGAATGACAGGACCTTCAGGAGCAGAGCTGAAGTAATAGACAAATTAAATAAACTAGTGAGTCTGAACAGTGTTTCAGAGCAGTTTATTTTTATTTTTATGGGTACAGGACCAAAAGTGCATATAGTTGCCAGAGCCATAGCCTTCTGTGATTGACCTGTGTTGCAACAAACCAATGGTTACAGAAATCAATATTTAAAAAGAAAAAAAAAATGTAAAGATTGTTGAAGTTTTTTCTTTGGTTTATAAATTGTTTTAAATTGCAAAAACTAAACTACAAATAATCCTGAAGTGAGATCCTCAAATCAGAGAAGTCTTTGTTAATGTGGAAAGATGCATTGCGGCGAGAGATCTAAACAATCATCACCCCACTTGAGCAAACTCAACCAATTTTTAAATCCTGTGTTACAACAACGAGAGTTTAACACAGGTCTGTTTCATATTGCACACTCAAGGAAGTACAGTATGTAAGCGAAACAACACTGTAACTGCGGCAGCAGGCTCACACATGCATTCACAGTGGCCATTTCTGCTGCATAACTGCACTATGATTTATTTGCTATTATGCAACTCTGCATCTTCTGTGCTGCTGGTATGCAGCACTGTTCCGCTTAAATGGGCAGCGTGAATATTGTAAGCTGTTAAATATGTGGTGTTTTTGTGCGTATATGAAACAGCCCTTAAAGATTCTTTATTGAACATTTTTCAGATAAAAGTACTTCTGTAATGATATTATATGGATATAAATATGAACAAATGGATATATAGTTTTATTTATATATTTACATTGCGAGTAACCAGAGCACAAGAATAATTTTGATCACTAGTCATCTTGTTTGGTCTTTTAGGTCTTAGTGAATCAGTCCCTCTGTTCCTTTTACAGGAGCTGCTGTCTTCACTTATGCTTTCAGAGGGTTATGATGGCTTGTCATAATGAGCGATGACAGGATATGCACATTCATACGACAATATTTTATAGAAGACATTGAGACAGACACTGAGATAGGCATATCTGATATCAATGAATAATAAAAGAAATATAGATTATTTAGCAGATCATAGTTTGTTTACAATTACAAATATTAAAATAATAAAAATAAATAAAAAAAGAAACACACTGATTATGATTGATCTCAAAAATGCACAGTATAGCAAAAAAAACAAAAAACAAAACATTTTAGCACTCCTCGTCTTCATGCATTATTTAGTAGCAGTGAAAATATTGTGAAAAAAAATATTGTGAAATATTATTTATTTGAATATATTTAAAAACATAATTAATTCCAGTGATGGCGAAGCAGAATTTCCCGCAGCTATTTTTTCAGACTTCTGTGTTACATGATCCTGCAGAAATCAAGCTAATATGCCAAATTTGCAGTTCAAGAATCTTTTCTTACTGGCATTGACATTTCTAACACTATCTCATAAACCTCATAATGCATAAACCCTGTAAATACTGGAATCATTCAATGCAGTTAATTGTTAACACATTACAAGAGGTTCTAAAATGACTCCCTCATCTTAAACTTCAGACTGTTTAGTCTCTGACTGACCTACAAAGTTTTTCTCCTCTTATCTCTCAGTCATAAAGAGTTCGGTGTGAAGGCTGGCTGATGTAGGTGCAGACGGTACAACTCTGGGTCCTCAGATGAACTGAGCAAAGTTAACAGTCTTGCAGGGCTTAAGGACCTCTTGATAACCCCCACAGTCTGTCACATCCTAATGTCATTTGATAATTGCTTCTGCGCAAGGATTCTCCAAATGTGAAATTACATCTATCTTCTCTCCGATCTTAATGCATCAGTGACATACCTTAATTCCCTTCCCATTTCTCTTATTCTGGGGGGCTTTCAGTTCAAGACAAAGTGACTGTTGAAAACTGGCATGGCTTTCTATATACAGGATTAAAGCAATGTTTCAGTTAGTCATGTATATTCCCCATTTCAGCGTTTCAAACTGGGGTTTGCAAGGGAACTGCAGGAGGTTTGAGAGTTGATGAAATGCTGTCAATTAATTACATCATGAAAATGCAAAATTAAAATGAATATTTTTTTAAATGTTCAAACTATCAAAATTAAAACGCTAAACTGTATTTCTGCATGTGACCATGACATCAGAAAGCAGTGAACATGCAAATGTGTTATCAGCTTCAAATATCAGGGGGTACTTCAAGTAAATATTTTAAGCCAAAAGGGTTTGGAATTCCTGCACTATTTAATCAGCAATACATTCACACCGTCAGCACTGCAAGTGAGTGATGCAACATGACAAAACAAGGGGATCTCCATTCTAGACTCTATTTTTACCTGGTATTAACATCCATCTCGAGTGCATTAAGTCGGCACAATGTTGCTCTAAAAATATACTTGAACTTTAGTGGAAGCTTATAGTTTTGTCAAGTTTTGCAAGAAATTGCATGCTTCATAATTATGTGGACATTAGGGATAAATGAACACTAGAGGCAGTAAAACAACAACTTCAACCAACAACCAAGTTCTTTTCACACTTTCAAAATAATGATTACAGTGGCAGATTATCAAGTTTTTATAATAAAAACTTATTTTCACCTGGTTCTTTGCACAATGCTATGTATGATATGACCACTTTTTTACCACTGTGTAAGTTTTGTGAACTATTACTTTTAAACATTTGCATCACATAATCAGCAGACATTTCTGGCATAATAAACCTGCCTTGTAGCTCATCTGGTACAGCATTGCACTCGATGACATGAAGAAGCAAGCTAAAATGGCAAGGTTGCTTAAGCAAATGTGTTTTTATCTCACATTTGATTTTGTTAACATTGTACGTTATGTTTCGTGTGTGGTACATTGATTTCTTTGGATAGATTTAAAATTTCTATTTTTTTTTGGATAGAACTGAACGCAAGTAGGACATTTAATTTTGAAAGCGAAACACGAAACATGCAGGAAGCAACATATTATCATTTTGCAGAAATGTTGCTACAGGCACACTTTTCCAACGATCCTGAGTTGGTTTAAAACCACACTCTAAAAAATGCTGGGTTAAATACAACCCAGTGCTGGGTAAAATAGGGACAAACCCAGCAATTGGGTTGTTTTGACCCAGCGGTTGGGATAAATGTTTAACCCAACCTTCTGGGTAGTAACCCAACCGCTGGGACAAAACAACCCAATTGCTGGGTTTGTCCCTATTTTACCCAGCACTGGGTTGTATTTAACCCAGCATTTTTTAGAGTTTTGGAGCAAGGATTACTTATTATTTTAGTAGCCAGTCCTTCACTGTTGATCTACAACAGAATGCAAATGCATTGTGCTAAGTCATAATCCAATGTGTGGCTTTATGATTATGTTCAAATGTGTTTTGAATGATTGGATCGCAAAACCTGTATTTTGCACAGGCCACTTGTGACCTGTTTCCCCAAGATGTATGCTGTCTTTTCTGGACAGCTCGATGATTCATGTATGCCTTCATTGAAAAAGTTCAGCGTTAATATTCTGCTAAATATCCCCTTTTTTGTTCCACTCACTCAGGTTTGGAACATAATGAGGATGAGTAAAATCGTTGGTGAACTAATCCTTTAATCCTAGGTGTAAAGGGGCTTTAACCAGCAAACTTCGGTGTGCTGTAAATGGAGTGTCAGTGCTTCAGTTCAGAGTCTGTCTGTCTTTCATGGTCTCTCCAGTAGACGATGCTCTGTCTCTCCTTTTAAATGACAGGTAGAGGAGTCAGCTTCTCAGAAAACCCACATTACAGCCTGATCTTCCTCTCTTTATCACCTGCTCAGAGTCAAACCAATGCGAACAGGACCACACCATTTCGCCTATCTTCAGCACTGCTTCAATATGGATAATGTGGATCAGTTTTTTACATAGTCTCCCTCATGAGAATGCAGAAATATGTCTAAATAGAGTACCCTTTCAGTTAATGAGGAAGGTATAAATACACCATCACTTGGGGATTGGGATACAAAGTGTTTGCTGCTTTAATGAACCCAGTGTGCAGCCTGTTCAATGGGGTTTTCATTAAAAGCTGAACGGAATTCCAGTAACCACTGTCGAGCTGGACATTGCAGTGCATTACTTTTACCATGTTATTACCTCGCATTAAAGAGCACAGTGTACCACCAGAGACAAAGCAAACTGCGTGATTCTTGAAATGTTTTAATTTTTGGAGCTCTGTGGATTGGAGGGAATGAGGACAGATGACCCTAAGCTAACAAAGAGCCAGATGATCTGTGGTTTGATGTGCCCAGCGCTTTCAAAGGAGAAACACCTGAATTATGAGTCATAATTGGTGGACACATTAATGAACTGGCTGAGTTTAAGTGGCTATGTATTTTGGTAGTTTTATAAATATATTTTCTCTTCTTCTTCTTCTCTCTATTACATTTAAAACATTCTGGTGTGATTGGACAGAAAAGAGTCCAGCTCACGTTTGCTGACTGGTTACCATGGTTCCTTTGATGCACAGACACTTAAATAAAAAAAAAGTTAAATGACTGAGAGCAAGTTGGAACAGTACTTTTATGGCCAGATACATAATTTTTGTAAGTATGAAATGCATTATAAGAGTGCAGTCCCATTATACAACCTACGTTTTTGAGTTACTATAGTGTAACGAACCATTTCATGTTTTTAAAGGGACATTCATTATTTTGGAACCCTCATGTTGTTCCAAACGTGCATGACTTTCTTTATTCTGTGGAACATGAAAGAATATATTTGGAAAAATGTCTTTTTTGATACAATAAAAGTTTTGTTGGTGTAAATATGACATCTATCGGCAGAATGTAACACAGCCATGCTAACCAACCTGACTACCTGATTGAACCTTCAGAGAAGACTGACCATAGAAGTAGACAGTTGCGCAAATGCCTGTTATAGCGTCCCTTGTGGCAATGCTGAGAATGCAGCACATAAATGAAGCACTAAATGCAAGTTCGGAAGGAAGTCCTGTCAATCATAGTCACAATAGTATATAAACAGCAATCATTCAGCCACATCGTCCCTCCACCACCCGTCTCCTCTTCTGTTCTAAGATACCTCATTCTATCCAATCCCGTAGTCCAGGTGGTTAGCTTGAATCTTGAGATAAGTCTATGACTGTATTTTCCATAGCATTTGGACTCGGCCTGGACTCAAATGAGCTGATCTCGATTAGTCACAGAAATTATGGTCTTGGACTCTGGCTTGAGACGGACTTGATTTCTTGTCTGGACTGGAGTACTACATTGCAATACGGGCAGGTGAACTTGTGAATTGCAGTATGAATTGTGTTCTGACACATTTCATAACATGATGCATGACAATGAGTGTGTATTTCTAGAAGCCTTGACATTCACATAGAGTATGCTCTGGGCCTTATTCTGCACATATAAAGTGTATGGTAGTATTTGTGTGCACCTGGGACTTTTCAGCAAAGGCCGTCTGATGGTTTGATTGTGTATTCCACTGAGGACCAAATCTGCAGATCTGAGAGGAATTTCACTTGTCTCAGTCACATGTAACATAAACCACAGACCCCAGCACAGGAGTTCACTACATTACAACAGTGCCTTGATTAGAAAGGGATAAAAATGCTTCTGGATCGATCGACTAATTTCTTTCTTGTGTGTTTAATATTGCTCACCAGAGATGCTCTGTGGAAGAGGTAAATAAATAAATATGACTTTAGATCAATGTTGAACTGAATTAATATCAGTTACCTTGGAAACAGGAGCATGTGATATGTATAAGAGAGAATACATCTGAGAGGTAAAAGATCAGCGGTTGCATTCACCTCACAGGAGTTTTGTACTTAAAACACCCTTTTGTTTTGTTTTTCTGAGGTAAAACAGTGAGGTAAAACAGAGCATTGGCATGACCAAGCTGGATTTGAATCTCGCTCCTGTGAACAAAGCCATTCAGCTACATTAAGCATTCTTTTTTTGGTCCATATCTATTTATTTGTTCATAAATATGTTAAATGTATTTACAACAGAGTGATACAACATAAATTCTTGAGAATGTATTATTATTATTATTATTATTATTATTTATTTAAAAATAATACTGCTTTGCTGCATATTAGTATTTGAAAAATTAAGTAAAATCAAAGTCATGCAGGTTGTAAAATGTCATGTGATGTGACTCCCCCAAAATGTATAGGCAGGGTTGTGAGGGTTACTTTTAAAATGTATTCCGTTACAGTTACAAATTACTACATCAAAAAAGTATTCAGTAATGTAATCCAAGTACCACAATATGAAAGTAATGTAATCTGATTACTTTTGGATTCCTTTTAGTCACATATGTAAATAAATTCAAAACCGCAATTTTTAAGTACTTTTATTTAACTATGACTTTAAAATTATAAAAATATATATATATAATAGTGGCTATACAGTTTAGTATTACAGTTTTAATTTTTTACTTATTTATTTAACATGTAGCCTACAAGTATAACTAAATATAGTTTATACACAACATAAAAAAAAATTACACCATATTAGTCTATTTTAAAATAAATCTACATGTCTAAATGTATACGTGAAATGCTATGATCTTAATTTCATTGACTGATCCGGGGTGTGGGGGCTCTCGTGTTAATTTCTAAATTTTCCAGCTAATTTTCCCCTAGAAAACTTGCACACAACTGCAGTCATGCACACCATGGAATTTTAAATCACTAACAAACACTAACAAAATCACTAACAAACATGTTAAATAACATGATGATGTCCATGCTAGTCATACCTGCACATGTTCAAGTTGGTTGAGTAGCCTACTTTGTTTGTTAAAGCAAGAGTCTTCATGCATAGCTTACGCTGTACAACTATGTTATTTCCTTTATCCTTTTTGAAGACAAAATAACTCTGAAATTTCAGGGCATGAAAACGCATTTCCCAGCAGGAAGCATCGTAATTAACCATAGCAGCGTCTCATCCCGCCTTTGAGGAGAATAATTGTAGATGGGTGTTATTTGCGCACGCACCCGCAGGTGGCTCACGTGAGTCAACATGTGTCAACAGAACCAGGAGCTACTGTATGATGAAGCAGTGCTAAATATAGCGTTATTCTGTAAAAAAAACCTCATTTCATTTTAAATGAAACAAATGTAATCCTTATAGTATTCCAACTTTTTTTTACAAAATGTAAATTTAATCTGAATACTTTGTTTCTTTATGTAACTGTAACGGATTACATATCCTGATTACCTAACGCCGTTACATGTATTCCGTTACTCCCCAAGCCTGTGTATAGGTATGCTGAAATTTATTTAGAATTTATGCACTAATAATTTATGATATTTGAAATGAATGGGTGAATGAATGAATGAACAAACAAAATGTTTACAGTAAAATGAATTCAAGGTGTAAAATATGTTATTACTTTTTACTTGATGGTTACACTAACTGACATTTTTTGGCCATTTTAGTTAAACCTTTCTTGAATAAATTAATACAAAGAGTAGATTTGTGTTCTTTCATAAATACAAATAGTAGATTTCAGAACTTAAGAGTAGATTAGTGCAGAACTTGTGCACATGTGATTTAAACTAGATTTCCTTTAGATTGTCCCCCCTTTTCTTTCTAATAGACACTCTATTTGTTCTCAGTTCTCATGTCACAAGCATGTGCACAACCCACATACACTGCAGCCCAGACACCGCTCCACTTTTTTCATCGAGTAATATGAATCTCTGATTGAAACATGTCAAATTGGACCAGACATGCATTAAAGAACATCCATAAATCCAGCTCATATCTCACAGATCACATAATGCCCACACTTTATTATCTGCCTTTGCAATATCATTGGAGAAATGAGAAATAAATTAGCCCACACTCCCAGCAGTGTCACATAAATTAAAATTTCATATTTTCCTTTCTCTCTTAGTCTGTGTCTTCCCGTTTCTGTGGAATAATATCCCTTGAAATCAAGTGGCAGTGGAGGATGTGCCCTCTGCCAGGTATCAAACCCTGGGGTATAGTTTGGTTGACGTGGCTGGTTAAGAATTGATTACTTTTAAAGGAAAAACCAACAACTACTACAAGCTAGTAGTTTTATTGACGAAAGGGTATGTGATGTGAGGAGAAAGCAAAGAAGGAAGCTCAACTCAGCACATTTTTGTTGATACCCTCAACCCGCCTGTAGCATTTGCAGGAAGACACATGTTGCAGACTGATGAATGGGTTTCCTGGTAATCTGCAGGTGTCTGATTAAGTTATGGCACATGTTTGTTTGTTGAGATTGACTCAAAATTCAAAACTCACACAAAGATTTCTAATATTAGCATTGGGGTACTGTAAGGATTTGCATTCATCAGCATTTAAAGTGTATTACCAGACAAGACAATGCATAAACCTCCTCACCAAAATTATGACTATTTGGATTCCTTATGTGCGGTGGTTCTCTGACCAACATTGAAGGGAGAGAGAAAGATTTAGAATAATCTTGAGTTCCTGTTCATTTTTTTGGGGTTATGCCTAAAAAGACATAGGTTGCAGCAATCTCCTTGTTTCTTTTCCTCTAAACCGTACAAATCTCAGCCTGTTGGATTAAAGGTTACTGGATGGATCCCATCATTCTGATTCCATTTGGAGCAAGACACTGGGGATTATATATTGAAAGAATAAAAAAATATATTAAACTCAGACTTAGAGAGTAAGAAACAGACATGTAGATAACAAGAAGACACTCTGGGGTCCATTCCAAAAAAAAAAAAAAAAAAAAATCTTATCTGCTTTTTTTGAACTGAGCTGTTTTCCACCCTACTTACAGTCAACTTATGCCCTTTCCCATTAATTTCATCCCCATAGTCTCCCATGTGACTGTCTGATCACTATTACTAATGCAGAACTTAAGAATGAGATGTAAGTTTATTCCTATCATGTAGGGACTTCAAAGACACCCTCTTCCCCTCTCCCCAGAGAAGTCTGATACTAGCATTTTGATTCGCTAATCCTAATAGTGCACTATCCTTTCAACAAAGGGCCTTGGATCTCCTTTGAAGTTTCAACTCAAGCTCCAGGACAAGCAGACTTCCAGATAATGGAGCAAGCCAACCTTTTCATCCCCCTAAACCCCTCTGCTAACTCTTGACTTCTTTGGTTCTTCTGCTGCCCATAGGAAAGAAAAATCACAAATGAGATCTCTTCAGTATCTCTGTTGTTTGTCTGCAACACCAGTGAGATTAAATGGAGCATAAGATAAAGACTTTTGCTTCTCATATTTCAAATCCTCAGGAAAAAAAAGTCCCCTCTAAAGTATAAGAAGACATCTCAACAATGACACCAAAGACATAAGAGATCTCAATATGATCTCAAATATTTCTCATCAAATTCTTTCAAAACCAAATTGGAAGCTGGTGTCCACATTCATATTATAGAGTACCTTCATACTCCTATTGCATGTTAAAAATGGTCTTATTTATGTCTATTTTTATTTAAACTGATTTGAAACTTCTGAGACAAAGACTTGAAATTCAATCAATTATGTAAGGGATAATGCACAGCTAGCTGGGCATTAAACAATTTTAATGCTCAACGTGGAGGCCAAGAACCACCCGATGCAAAGCGAAGTGAATTAAAATTGTTTAAATCACAGCTAGCCATGCATTATCCTGCTTATACCATGGTCATTTGCCAGCATTGACAAGTTAAATCTGTTAATGATGTTTGCAGCGCAATATTTTACTGGAAGGGTAAAAATGATGGTTATTTTCGTCAGTTACTGTATGTGTCGTTAGAGCTAGCATTCTGGTCACTTCAAATCAGACACAGATGAAATACTGTGGTAAGATCACATTTATTTGAATGAATTATAGCATTCATTTGAATTAATTATCGAGAGAGAGAGAGAGAGAGAGAGAGAGAGTGAAAGATTTCATTACTCATTTATTGTCTCCTTTATTACTTTGGTGGTGTAATTATATTCTGTATTTTACACATCTAAAATGCTTTGGCAATACTGTAACACAAATGTCATGCCAATAAATTGAACTTTAAATTGAGAGAGAGATGACCATTGTGTGTGCGCGTTACTTGCATATGCGCATCTCTCTACTAACAATGAAGCTGTTTAGTTACTTCAAAAACAGCGTTTTACCACCACATGGCTGAGGAATATAATGTAGTGATCTATCTAGGCTATTTTAGTAATAATAGTCATCGGGCCAGCGTTGACAACAAGTTTCTGTGTGTGTAGCACAATCTGCAATCTCCGACCTCTGTGTGTGTGTTTGTGCGAGTGATATGTGTGGGTTTGTGTGCATCAATTAAAGCAGCACATTAATATAGAACTGTGATTAAACTGACTTGGAACTACCTGTGCATTAAATGGTTTTAATGCATCCCTGCCAGCCAATCAGAATCAAGTATTCAGACAGACAATTGTATAATGAAGATTAAAAAACAACATTACAACATACAATGGACATCAAATATAAAATTATTTAATCCCTAAAATGGAAAACCGACATACTATTATTCATGTACTTCTAGGATAGAATTTAATAGAATTATGCCATGTTTTTCTGCCTTGAATCACAGGCTTTACGATGTGGCACCCACAGATTGACTAAGTGACATCCAGTCTAGCAATCATTTACAATTTAGATGGGACAAAAACATCAGAGGAAAGTGACAGACACAGAGTCGGAATAGTCTCATGAATTCCCCAGAGCTGAATGAGCAACTTCCGAGCAATAAAATGTTCCCTTGGGTGTCTTTATTCCAATGTTACAGCAAAAATCAGAACATTTCAACAGAAGCATCAAGGGCAGTTGACAATTTATTTTTAGCTAGTGTAAGCTCGTAGCTGCTTGCTGTTGATGGGAACTACCATTAACATCTCTGTTGGCTCTATCCATGTCAAACAGAGTGGCTGAGCTCTTGCTGAGAGAGCTTCTTAATCATGCTGCGTGAAGGCTTAAACCTCCTAAACATCATGGCACAGCCCACCTGGCACACTGATGTGGTAATGACAGGCCATTTCACCATTGGCACTGCTCTAATAATATACCACGCTTACACTAAAGCAAGTCTGCCTGACAGTTGTCGGAAGTGTCACGACTGATCTCCAAAACAGCAGTCCCCTTTTGCGCCATGGTAATTGACCAGTGTAAACACAAAACAAATCCCTCGCCTCTGCTTCTCAACAATCTCTCAGTGCTCTTACACAACAAATGCACATTTCTTGCCTTCAGAGGTGGTGGGTGGGTAGGGAGTAATTGGCTGGGCTTCAACTGGAGACGGGCGCACACCCCAGAAGCACTCCTGTGACGCAGGCCTGCTTCCTCTGATTCACCCTCTGAATGGAGGCGATCTCTCCCGCCTTTTCCCTCCTCGCTCAGCTCCCACCTCACACTTCACCTGAGTCATCCTTAGTTATTTGCGTGGCCAGTTTGAAGCTAATATTTCTGGCTCGCTCCCATCCAAATGCTGGCTGTTTAAAATGAAGAAGCACCGTCGGTCATACAGTCTTAAACCTCAATAAATCACAGGAATTAGTGCTCAGCAGTAAAGAGGAGATGGTAAATTATCTCGGAGGCATCCGTTCCTTGATTATGCGGCAGATGTGCTGGCCCGGACGCCTTGTTTATTTGGTGCCTTTCTAAATCCAGTTTTCTCCTCTTTGGGTCTGAGGGCGGCATGGGGGCATAGCCGTGCCGGTTAAATAAGGCTCTGCACAAATTAGGATCCTTACAGCCCAGTAATGAATCCCCAAGCTGATGAGTAATATATTGGGCTGTCTGTCACTTGGCTAACAGAGCTCAGTCTCTTTTCGCTTCGGCCCGGAGACAAATGGCTGACAAATGAGCCATATCATCTGGCATAGTGCAGTTCAGATTGGGCATCTGGATTGGGACACTGTCCGTACCTTGGACCAAGCCTACTGGCAACCACTCTGCGGTTCAATCCGGTCCTCTTGGAGCTACAATTATAACTGTAAGCGGAACCTGATCCTTTTCATTAACAAGCCGAATCCTTCGTCTTCTGGGGTCCCTACTGTTTCATTGATGGTGCAAGCTCATTCATGCCTGCTTAGTTCTTGTGTAATATGATTGCTGGGTTTCCGTCCACCTCCTGGATTATTGCGATCTTCTAGAGGTCCGTGACACCCATTTTCAACAAAGTCTTGTTTGTAGTTAATAGATTCCTCAACGTCTGTCCAATATGCAGTACCATGTGGCACACTGCTGCCTACCTGAACCCTCCATCTGGGCTGTTCAGTGTCTCCATCCTCTCGGGACCGTCTCGGATCGGTTCTCCTGTCCTCTGTCACTACGGCAACAGCCATGATAATTAGCATGCTCTTAATTACACAGCAGCCACTGCGTGCTGTGGCCACCTCATAGTCTCACCCACCCACGCACAGCCACCTTACGTCGCTCCGATCACACATGCTCATTGCTGGATATTTATCAGCATCACTGCCGGTGGGGTGATGGGACCAGAATGAGTCACATCTGAGCATCAGGGGCTGAGGGAGCCAGAGAAGAAGGGCTCATTTGCAGCTCTTCTGTTGATCACAATGGTTGCTTACAGCTCCATCGCTGTTCTGGAGAAAGGGAAGGCCTCAATTACAACTCACGAGAGATGGCTGGAAAAAGAATAGCATGGTAAAGAATGGTTTACTCCTGGATTTCATTCCAAGGGGAAGGCAGTTATAAAAAGAAAGGTGGATCACCATGATTTGATCTTCTTAGAAACATTGTCTTAGCAAGATTACTCAAAAATTGCCATGTGTGAATGGTGCTGTGATCTGGCTGCTCCTGTGGTTAAGCACCATCGGGGTGGGTTGTACACTCTCTTACACTCCCCCCCCCCCAAGCAGTTTAAGACAAACTTAAACTATGATAAACCATATTAAATTATGAAATAAAATGTTCCAATATTCCAATTTAATTCTCTCCATCAGCCCATTACCATCAATAGAGATCTACAATGAATAAAAATACTCCATTATTATACACAGTTGTCCACTATGTAGTCATTATTTGACTGCACAGATAACTGATACCCACTGGTTTAGTTGTGTGCATTTTTCTTTTGGATTTTTAATTTGTTCAGAAAACTGAAGTTATATCTGATCAACTGCACATTATCATACTTTTGCTTGGGTTGAACACATCATTTTTGCTTGGTTGGAACAGCATCTACGCTAATGTTGTCTCTGTTTGCTTCTCTCTTTCTGCTATGGGATTGGCATCCCGAGTTACAAAAGCTTCAGTCTGGATCCAACCCTTAAAAGATCTGAGATGACCGAACATCTGAGAAGAGATGATACCAACACCTCAGAGGACCTCAGATGATGCCAACCCTGAAACAACATACAAAACTCTCCTTGTCGTAAAAACATTAACTGAACATGAAAAATAAGATCATAATTAGTACATTATTATAATATGATACATGATTATGATATTGTGAATTGAATTGTGAAATTTTTTTGTATATATGTTTGATCAATCTCTTATGTATATTCTGCATTTTGTTGAGCTAATTAACCTGCTACCGAAGCGATTCAGTGTACCAGTGTTCATTCACTGTTCAGATTCAGCTCACACAGCTCAATTAAGTCAATCCCTGACATTAGTGACTTTGATTAGATTATTTGAAATGATCGTAAACAATCAAGAAAAAAACCCTGCATTGTTCATATCTTGCATGCATTTTCCTTGTCCTGTTTCAATAGTATGTGTTAATGAAATCATTTAATTAGCATCATGATGCATGTCATAATTATACCATCATGATTCATGTGTTTTCACAAAAATGTTTCTTAGTAATTTCATAATATTAGCCCTAATTAATCATGTTAAACCAGACAGACCAAAGCAGAATTTATCTTTAGCAAAATAACAACAAATTTTATAAATGCTGCAAAACCGAAAATGAATTGCATAAATCTAATTGTAGGCCCATACTTCTGGGAGCTTGTTCGTTGTGTCCATGCATGCAATAATAAATTATCCTGGAGTGTGACTGCCGGAGGATCAGTGGCCAACACATTGCTGTCATTTACATCTCTGTAATGACATGTATCTTTAGAATAATTAATAGAGGGTGAAAGATCAACAACATCTCAGCTTGAAATATTACTCCTGTCCTGATCTAGAGTGATATAATGGTTCATCATAAACTTTTTAATGTTCTCTTTGCTCTGGCAACAACTCAAAATTAAAAGTGATACTTTTATATATTACACAATTAATATATTTTTATGCCATAATCAATGCTTTACTCATCTTTTGATCATCTGCTTGTGTGTGCCGTTAATGGGCTGGCCATTTCAGAGTAACTGAAGAAAGAGAACAATAGAACAATGCTTTGATGTATTAATGAGGCAAACCACCAGCAAATGCCATCAACACGCTTTACTCGGGTAAATACAAACGTCAATACACTGCAACACATCACATGACTTAAATACTGGCTCCCAAAGTCGGGGACCAATGGGATGCCAGACATCAACCAAGTAATTACAAATACACATTATCCCAATACACCACATCACCTCCCCCATTAAAATAACATCACATAACACCATACATTAATTAATTTCTACTTAGTCTCTGAAACGTTGTGGTAATTTAAAGGGGTCCTATTATGCTCTTTTACAAAGTCTTGATTTTGTTTTGGGGGTGTACTAGAACAGGCTCTCATACTAGGTTGTTCGAAAAACACATACATTTTCACATATTTTACATTATTACAACACCTCTCTCCCCAGTCTGGCATGAACGGCTCGAATAGTTCCTGTATCAAATGAAGGCCCACCTTCTGAATGGGTTAGCTGGGCCAGTGTGTTGTGATTGGCAGCACTCGGCGCCTGGTCAGGAAAATGTCATGCCCCTTACCATAGCCGCCTGTGAGCTTCAGTATAAATATTGCGCGATTTAAACCCGGATGATTGTAACCACTCTAAGTTTGTTTGCCTTGGGAAAGTTAGCGTGTCTCCGACATAGTGATAACACTGGTTACCTTCTCTAGTGCGGCTCAACCAGGTCTCGTCCCATTCGTCAATATTTGTGATATCACAAATCCTGGAAAATATGCGTTGTAGTCCAAACGAGTCGTTTGTTGTAGTTTTTGAAAAGTGATTTCTGTTAAATAAAATATCTCCTTTTGAAGTGGACTTTGAACTTTGTAACTTTGCAGATATTTTTTATGCTCAAACAGCAACATTACAGACTAACTAAAGTTGAAAAAGTGAAATAGCATAATAAGACCCCATTTAATAGTCCTTTTAGAACGTCGCAGACCCACTGGGCTTGCAACCAGGGATTCAGGTGGTTCAACTGGTAGTTCAGGCTCACATACAGCTGTTGATGTTTCAGCCAACCCCGGATCTGGGCTGCTAGTTTCAATCGTCTCTTTTTCAGGCTTTTGAGTCTCTACTGAGCTGCATGACCTCAGTTGTTCATCATAAGTCTCTGAGGAAGAATGGCGTGGTCTCATTTGATCACCATGCCGTCTATACACAGTGGTCGATAATGGATCACGCACTTTGTAAGACACAGGTCCAATCTGCTGCACAACCACTCCAGATAACCACTTTGGATCTCCTCCCACATTGGTTTTAGGAAATCCAACCTGGTGCAGACATGTCTCTTTAGGAATAGGTCAGACGGTGACTGACCTGTGGTACAATTTGGGGTGGTACGATAGCGCAGTAAAAATAAAGATATTTTATCATCAATGCACATTTGTTCATTCTTCAGTTTTTTCATGTCCACCTTAAATGTTTGGACATATCTCTCAGCCAACCTATTGGTGGCTGGGTGCACCAGTAGTATGCAAAATGCCATTCTGCTTTACAAATCTTTGAAATTCATCAGAAGTAAAAGTAGTTGCATTGTCAGTCACTATTTGTTCAGGTAATCCATATGCCGAAAACAATCTCTTCAGTCTGGTAATTGTAGCTTGATAGGTAATTTGTGTCATATACGAAAGACTTCTAACCATTTGGAGTAAGCATCCACTATGATCATGAACATATTATTCCGAAAAGGACCAGCAAAATCTATATGCAACTGTCTCCAGCACTCACCGGAAATTCCCAAGGATGAAGAGGGACTTGACTCAGCATTCATTGTTCTTGTTGACAGATTCCACACGCTTTACAGCTTCCTTCTACATCCATATACATTTTTGGCCGCCACACATATTTACAAGCCAGGGCTTTCATTTGAACAATGTCAGGATGTCCGGTATGTATTTCATGCAACAGTGATTTCTGAAATTTGTATGGTACAATCACTTGTGTGCCCCAGCTCGATATATGCAGACCAGGATTCAATTTCTGATTTATACTCATCCAGTCTTCCGATTTGAGACATGCTCCTTAACATAACTTTTCCTCGTCGCCAATTTATTTGATGTATTAACGAGGCAAACCACCAGCAAATGCAGCCTTTTCAACAGCCTTCTTCTCAGGAGTAAAAGGCACATTTTGTAACACGCTTTTGTACAGAAAGAGCTTCACATACAGGTCATTTATTATTATCCAACAAAATTCCTTTTAAAAATGTATTCTTTCTATTATTTAAAATGGAGAGAGGCCTAAGATAATTACAGAGTTATTCCTGTTATGCACATTTTCACATCCACATCGCTTTCATGATGAAACTTTTGAAACCTTTTTTTTTTTTTTAATGGAAATAACATTAGATGGCTTTGTACATATTACTTTAGTTTGAGAGGATTGTTCCATGTTCCTGGGTGTACTGACTGTAAAAATAACTAAACTAAACTAAACTAAACAAATGAACGGACGAACGAATGAAACTAAATAACAAAACCCATAAATTTATTATAAAAAAAATCACGCGTTTCGTCACTTTTTCCATTTCTCTAATTGAAGTTTTCTTGAGAAAATTATTGTAATTGGCTACCTAATGGCTTTTGTGTGTCCTCAGGGTCACCTTCCATCCTATTAGTCTTTTGTAAAATACCTTTTACTAAAAAAAGCCAGAGTTTTGTTTTAGAGTTAAAGGAACTCTCTGTAAATTTAACCGATAAAGTAAATCACGCGTTTCGTCACTTTTTCCATTTCTCTAATTGAAGTTTTCTTGAGAAAATTATTGTAATTGGCTACCTAATGGCTTTTGTGTGTCCTCAGGGTCACCTTCCATCCTATTAGTCTTTTGTAAAATACCTTTTACTAAAAAAAGCCAGAGTTTTGTTTTAGAGTTAAAGGAACTCTCTGTAAATTTAACCGATAAAGTCCTGGGAGTGCATTTTCTGCTTTTTTACTCTTTTTTTTTTTTTACAGTGTAGAAATACTTTCTTAAACTACAACACTGGCATATAAAATTTTTAATGCCAAGTTACAGAGTGAAACGGTACTGCAGATCTGTAATTACACATTCAGTAAGCTAAAGGCTAAACCGTACTGATGCTACTGAATAAGCATTGAGAGAGTAGCTTCGGAAAGGACTACATGCAGTAAAAGAAAGAGATGACTCAGAACTTTGATCAGTGTCCCTAATTAACTATGTAAATACAAGCTTTATTCTATGAATCAGACAAGATCAAACGTTTCACCCGTCGGAGATGACCAGCTCACATCACATATGCCTCACAGACGCTGGAGTCCAGTGCACTCACAAACACGGACATTCTGACAACAGTGCAGCTGATATTCTTCCCCCTGATTTCATACAACGTTGGATGCTTTATTCAATTGATCTAATTAAGAGTCTCATCGCTGAATGTGTGCCAAGTGCAGAAGCTGAGTTCGGTCTCTCCAAACATTTACGTCACGGTATGAGTGATGGATTTATGGAGAAAGGCATTACAGTGGCAAACAAACAGCTCCTCAGGCGCTGATATTTGCAGAGTGAATGCTATGCTGCTTTACAAAGTGTCTGGGTGACTGTGCTCCCTCAAAAATTGGGGCAAAAAATTTTCTGAGCAATTTCACAAGAAGGTTAAGTGTGAAGAAACATGGCTGCCACATAACGCACTGATGAATTCAGAAGGTCCATCATGGCCCTGGGCAGAGGGCACACTTTTGGGAATTGATTTGGAGATTTTGGAAATGGGAATAAGAAGCAAGCAGGATAATCTGGATGGAAATCTTTTTTTCATTGCTGACTTGTAAAAGTCTTAGACTGCAACTGAAATAACCTGTTGTGAATAGAGGAATGGCATATGACCGAACTCAGCAATCCAAACAAACACAAATCCAAATATATTAGAGAATAATCCATATAGTACTTCAAAAACGTGTTAAAGGAATAGTTCATCCCCAAATGAAACTTTTTTTATTACTATTTTTATTTTATTTATTTTATTTGACTTTTTTAAAGATCACCATCTGTTTTCCTTTTATGTAAAACAGAAGGTTGGATTTTGTCTTCATCTTATTTTGTGTTTCACAGAAGAAATAAATGTTGTATATTTCTAGCTAATTAGCATAACAGCTTCCAAAACACATCTTAAAAAAAATTACGAATCAGTCATTTATTCTTGTAATTTATGGTCAGCTAAAATGATTTAGTTTGCGATATGAACATATTACTATTTATTAAGCTAATTTCCATTGTAATAAAAAAACACATTCAAAATCAATTACAAGTTTATATTTTGCAACTCAGCCTTTTTCTGCACATGTAGAATTCTGAGAAAACAGCTAAAAACTGTATGTGATGTTCAATTTAAAAGGCAGTATTTAACATATTTTGTTGATTTAGAGATCTAAAAAGAGACTTTTTTTTAACTGAACTTGTTTTAACTTGAGCGCTGTGTTTTAAGAATCCCATGTTATACGCAAGCCACTGTAAAAGCAAAAACACGTTTTGTGCAAATTTCTATCATTTCTACTCATGCACAGAATAGATTACCCATAAAAATTTGTGAAAGGGCTCTGCAGGAGGAATGGATCTCGCAGGATATCTGGGGGTCCTATCCCGGCAGAACAACTGCCTTTACTAAAGCTGTCTCCAAGAATTATAGACCTCTTTGCTCAGAACTGCATACAGAAAGGGTGAGTAAATCATAAGTATTGAATAAGGAGTAAATAAAATTTTTATTTTGGACTAAACTAATCCTTTAACTCAATAAGCAGAAGAGGCAAGATGCTAATCATTCTAATCTACAACAACAGCCGGTCAGAATATACCCCTATGTCCTTAAATGCTCCAAAAGTCTGTTTTTGAGAAATCGTTTTACACTTCCCATCTCTATATTCATATTAACATTCATATCTGACCCCGAACAGCTTTCCAGCCAGCCCCCATCAACCCAGAGGGCATATTGCTACACAGAAGATGCCAAGACTGGCCTGCTCCTCATTATACTGGCTTCCCCTTCTCACTAACCTAACACAATAAGGGCAACAGTCCTTATGCAAGGGTGGCATCTGTTGTTATCTGGCACCCCCATGGGGAGTGGGAGCGGAGACAACTATCATGTCCAGGAAGGAAGTGTGTGTGCTTGTTTGTGTGCTTTTCTTATAAATGCACAGCCGTGCTATTATCTCGGCCTGCCACATTAGGGCTTGACCCCAGCCAAGCCAACTGCAGGCACTGATGGAGGCGAGATGATGGCCACGTTGGCTCTGCATGGATGTGCGCAAGTCATGCCACCTTCAGAAGGGTATAATAACACAGCACCCCACGGCCAGAGGCAATAGCGTCATGCTTTTAGACCAATTTTTAGCCGGCCACAAAAGCTGTGTGTAGGCAAGAGAGCTGATAGAGTGGGAGAGAGGTAAGGTGAGGTGAGAAGATTAAAGAGGAGATGTACAGACTGAGGGGAAGACTGATAAATAAATGATGGAGAATAATACTGTTTCAGTCATGAACTACTGGTGTGTTTGATCGAATCTTTTAAGCAAGCTTGTGAATCGTTCTTGTTCACTTTCATGGCTGCACTGATTTGCAAGTTCCTCCTTTGTAAGGAATGCGACGTGTTTTTGCCTCAAGACTGACTTTAAAAGAAGTCTTGAAAAACGAATGAGTGGAGAGCCACCGAATGAGACATTGTGAACCAACAACAAGGAATATTTGCTTACAGACAATAACTAAACAACAGGGGACATGTTGTTCATTCACCAATTGCATGCAAGTCTTTAAAAAAAATAAATAAATAAATAAAAGGTTTTGGTGCTTAAACACTATTTTTGAAATTTACAGAGATACAAACAATGTTTTGGTGATAAATGTTTAAAACAAATTTGTTGAGTGAATAATCTATAAACTGAAAATAAATATATAGTTTTAACAAATTTTATTTATATTTTTTTCTCAAATCATGTTCATGGCTTGGTTCAAACCTTAAATTTGGATTATATTAATCCAAAATATTTATTTTTTATTTCCAAAAGCAAAAATTGACATTCATACAAAGTAAAAACATTATTTGTTATAAAGTCACAATGAAACAGAAGCAGGAACAGATCTTTTTTTTTCCTGTATTGTGAGTTACAGTACATGTGAGTGAAACATATTACAGAGGAAGAAAGAATAGTAGGACTTGGTTCTGTGCATATTCACGGATACATTGTTTACCATAACATCTGCAACATGCACGTGGAAAACAGACATGCTGCATTTTCATTTCAT
>NW_015550822.1:84932-92372 GCF_001515605.1 Sinocyclocheilus anshuiensis | reverse complement strand
CACACACACACACACACACACACACACACACACACACACACACACACACACACACATATATATAATGTCAGTGATATTAAACTAACATCTGTGGTTGTTTTTGCTGATCCTCACTGAAGGACTTAAAAACAAGATGTAGGGGAGTCATAGAAAGCGACTTTGTAATATCAAGCTTTAGGCTACTTGTAAATATGAATATACATTTTTATGCCTCTGACTGATTTTAAGTTGTAATTTTACTGTCACCAAAATGGTTAATACATTACCTGAGCAACTGAAGTAAATATGCTCGAAAACCCAGCTCAGAAAGCACATTTACTGCATGAATGGAGCAAATGAGTGTCTAAAATGAACAGTTCAGCTGAATGATACAATTTGCCATCTTTAGCTTGCAGTTAAACGTTAAATGACTCCTCTGAATGCATGAAGCAAACTGTTTTCTGAAGAAAACGAAGAAAAAAAAAACTATACAGTACACTCAGATTACAATCACCAGTGAATAAACCACTATTCCATTTTTACTATCCAGTGAAGAAAAGTTGGGAAAGTGGTGCATGACATTCTGTCGAATCAGTGTATATAATTATTATGTTTATTTAATTGTTCAGTAACACTGCATATGGCTGCATTAACTTTACACAGTATTTAACATGAACTAACAATACTTTTAAAGCATTTTCTTTGCTTACGTAAATTGATCACTCCATCTTTTGTCATATTCAAATAAAGTGATGTAGCATCAGTAAGAACTAACATAATCTAACAAAGGACAAACATATATTTAGAAATGGACATTAACCAAGATGAACAAATGAGTGAAAATATATTCATTCATTCATTCATAAAATCATAAAATATAATCTAGAAATCAACATGTAAATGTAACTTCTTACTGCATAAATAACTCATTTTATGAGTTTCATATGGGCATTCATTATCTGTGGTATGCAGTCATAGGAAGATATATTCTAAGTTTATGTATCTAATACTAAATGTTACTAAAATTAAAACACTACAGCACTATTAAGGTGCATTTGCCTCAGTCCCCTGTGAGGTTTCGTGTCTGAGAGTCGTAAAGAAACTCTTACATGCAATTACTTCACTTCCTGTTGCATAAATCAGTTTTTATTCCTCTTCTTCACAAATTGTCTGCTCTAAAAATTTAGCGGCACCACACTAAAACTTGAATCGTGGGATATAAATAACAGCTAAATTGCCTAGTTATCTCGATGAGTAATATCAAGCAGGGAACACAGAAGTCTTCCGTTTGAATGGAACAAATGCTATGCTCGAATGTCGAGGGTGCATATTTTAAATGACATTGACTACCCAGAGGAGCTGAGGAAATCAAATTAACATACGGAAAAACAGAGACTGGCTGAGGTATATGAGCTTGGGAAATAAAATCATTAATCTTCATGAATCTCCCATAGGAAATCAAATAAAACCAAGCGCTATTGTTTCCCACGATGCTGTACGGGCATATGCAAAAAGTTCTCCTAAAAGCGCTGAAAATAAGAAACAGTTTCCTGTTGATGTGAAGTCAGTGTTAAGTGTCCCCCCCGAGTGGATTTTCAATAGGTAGAGGAGACATTTCTGTACTAGTCCTATTGAAACTCAGACCCACTGAGGTTTGCGTCATCATTTTCAAATGATTTTCAGATATATTCCCAGCACATCAATAAATTCCGCTCTTCAATTCCATTCCTATTAAATTAACATATACTGAATATTACATCAAGGCACTTTTTATTTTGGGCTAACACTTTTACTTTGCGTAATAACTTTAAACTTTTGAACGAACCTGGAGATCAGAGAACAAGATGTCTTTTTTTGCAGCAGTGAATCTTCTGGATTACTCATAGTGCTCTAACCTGTGAATATCACTCCCATATCTATCCATCTCTCCATCTATCTATCTATCTCTCTCTCTATATATATATATATATATTTTTTTTTTTACTATAATTTACTGTTTTTGTTCCCTGTCATTTTGCATTATTATGGGTTCCCTCTTATGGCATACTCCGTAATTTCCAATTTGTGCACATGCACACTCTTCAAAAACGGTGCTAACTGAGGATGCGCTGAAGTATATAGAATAAAATGTATATACATTTAAATAGAATGGAAGATATAGATTGCACTGCATGTTAGCTTGCTTATTGTGTCCAAGAGCATATTTATTTAAGCCCATATGTCTTACTAACTAGTAACTATGCTTCTAACCACAGGTCGAGAGCTGTAGTTCCAACCATGCAAGTTTGCAATGCTGTTTGCAAATGTTTGTTTGATCTATGGTTTTGGGAAACACAGAATAGTTGAACTTTAACGACAAAGCTTGGGACCATAGTTGGCAAACAATGCTTTTGGGAAATGCACCCCTGCAGAATTCAGTTCCAACCCTGCCTCTAATTAGCTGATTAGCCAGTTAAGGTGTGTTTGATTGGGTTTGGAGCTGAAATCTACAGGACAGCTGTTGTGTTTATGATTTCGTCTAATGTATTTACCTGATGACCAATTACAGGGGCATCACAACCGGAGGGAAAAGGGGGACAGAGTGCATAGGGCCCAGAGGCTGAGAGGGGCCCACAATGATGTCCTTTGGCGGGCCCGACTGGGGCGACTCCACTGCTAAACACTCTGGGATCGATCAAGAAACACAGATGGCTTCTCTAAGGAAGTTGACCAGGACTGTTAAGTTATCTTAGCTTCTCTTGATCTGTCTGCTCCACACTTAATGTACCTTGCTTGTCTTTGATCTTGACACTTTGCCTTGACTGAAAGAGAAAGAACATGAAGGAAATCAGCTCACTTGCAGATTCCTCTCACTAAGGAGTACCCAGAAAGGAAGTGTGAAACATGGAGTTGCTATTTTGTTTCTCGGGCCTTGGAGTTCCAGACTGATATTGAATGCTTAAGATCTAAGCCTATTTCTAAATCTCTTCGTGGGTCAAACATTTTTTCAAATGCCAGAATGAAATGTTTTAAAACAAACTGAGAATGGATTAACAGCACAAAATAATGAACTGTTACAGTTATATGTTAGGTCTATCAAAATGTACCTACAGTATATAAACAATCCCATGCATTAGTAAGTACAGTGCTGTTATATTTATTTCCCCACACCATTAATACATTTAACCCTTAAATGCATGAATGTTTCGCCAATCATTATTACATATTCGGGTCTTTAGCGACCCGGACCTATATATACAGCACGGATGGATCTCTAACTGCTGCAATAGCAAAAAAAACTCTCTTGATATTTTAAGAACAATTACAGAATAATAAAATAAAGCATATTTCGTTACCTTTTGACACTTAAAAGGGTTCAATTTGAGCAGATGATTTTACCATCGCTCATCGTCAGAGCACACTTCCACAGTACATTCAGCATCTGACTCATATTCACGATCTCAACCATATTCTCAAAACTATCATTTTCAATGACTTCATATTCAATATTTTGATCACTGGCAGCTTATTCACCACATCCAGCATCAAATGACAGTGACATTTATATTTCATTGCGTATAGTAATTGCTCTGCAGTAAAGCCATTCAAACCAGTTCAATTTTTGTTGATGATATTCGTTTGTTTTATGCCTGCGGTAATTATGATTGAAACGTCATATCATCATTGTGTATCAAACAGTGCCACCTTGAGGAAAAAAGATGCATTGCACATATTGAGTCATCAGATATGTAAATATAGTTGCGCAGGAAAATATACTTACACATTTACAAACCTCGGGTCTCTAGTGACCCTATACACTTTTTACAAAAAATTTATCAGAAAACTGGCATTCTTTTATATTTTTACTGTTTTTTGTTGATGTTGATGTCTAACTTAAAAAAATGAAGGAGGGAGAGGGTAGAGAATGATGTCCCGGGTCGCTAAAGACCCGAGGTATGCATTTAAGGGTTAAATGTGCAACAATTTCATATGCTAACTACTGTACTCACAGATCCTCTCTTCAAAATCCTACCCTGCACAGTTATCCAACCAAACATGCAGAATGATTGACAGGCAGAGTGTGTTTCTGACTGGCTAATATATAGTGTATATTTGTCACAGCTCGGCAGGCATGGAAGAGGTGATGAGGATCTAAATGCAGCTTTTGTATTTATTACATCAAAAACAAAGACAATCCAAGGGAAGAAAATAATCCACAGATAAGTATAAACATGACAGGTTCACAGATACAATACCAGATGAATTCAGGAAGCAGACGGCGTTATATACACAAGGTAATGGATAACTAAACAAGACAAACTAACTAAATTAGCCACACTTTGTAATATATGTTTGTTATATTCAACTGCCTAGAAAAAAAAAACAAAAAAACAGGGTTCAAGACTTTCTAAATATGTTCACCGTGGTATATTTCCGTACATAATAAAGAGTATAAATGATATAAAATCACATCCTGGTAAGATATCAGTCAACATATGAACCACTATATACAGTACATATACATACATATATATATATATATATTACATACACTTGTATAATTTTATAAATTAGATTATTCAAGTTAGTAGAACCCAGTACTTACATTTAAAAGTGTAATCTGTCAATTTCTCTCAAAAAAGTCCTGTTGTCACTGGCACACAGTGAATTCTGGGGTAGGATAGGCTGTGAAGGATCCATCTGTTCTAGCCTTCATTCAGTTGAAGGGCCCATTTCAAGGCCACACCAAGTGATGCAATCACCCTTCAATTGTGGCCTTTGAAGGATGCAGCCTTTGAATCGGGACACAGCTAATATTCTGCTGCGAATATGATTTACACAGTCTGTTGTTATACACAATAATTACCCATATTAGTTTGTTTTCTCCCCTTAAAAATTAAAATATTAAAAAGGAACTGAATGTGTAATGTATAAACTACCAAACAATTTTGTGGAAAGAACATGTTGTTTTTATTTATATTATTATGCATCTCCTAGCAACAAGGTGCACATTCCTGTGTGAGTTTGTTGTGATCGTAATGACTTTAAAGGGGTCCTATTATGCTTTTTCACTTTTTGAATTTTAGTCAGTGTGTATGTTTGGGCATTAAAAAGATCTACAAAGTTACAAATCTCAAATTCCACTCCAAAGGGAGATATTTTTTTTAATTTTTTTTTTTTATCCCTTTTCAAGAACTACAATATTCAATGTTCAATATTCTCGGGGTCTGAATACGGCTCAAACTGACATGGCAATATTGACGCCATCATTAACTATACCGGAGCAGACGGAACTTGCTGCTTTGGCAAGGGCCGGGCCATTACTGAAACACCGTCTAATGCCGAGTTCACACTGCACAATTTTCAAAGACGTCGCATCACTGTTGGTTTCACACTGAACGACTATCTGGGTTAGCATTCAGTTGCTGCTGTGTTCACACTGCACGATGGAACGACGGCAGGAGGTTACACACTGCATGACTTTACAATTGGAAGAATCGCCAACAGCTCTGTCTGGTGCAGGGTTGCCAGGTTTTCGCTACAAAACCCGCCCAATTACTACTCAAAACTAGCCTGAAAATAGCCCAATTGCTTTCGAGGGGGTCCCCCAGTAAAAATACACATTTTTTTGACATTCCCTCAGATCGCGTCTTTGATAATTCACACTGCGTGATTGTCAATCGTGTGAACGAGCACCGATTTGCATCCGATTTCCGGCATTTGTCGGCGATTTCGCAAAACCTTTCGGCGAGTGAAAAATCGGGCTAAAATCGTGCAGTGTGAACTCGGCATAAGCTGTTCGCCAATCACAACACACTGGGACAGCTAACCATTCACAACACATTTCGTTCTTCGGAAGGCGGGCCTTCATCAAACCTGAAACTAATCGAGCTGTTTGTGCCAGGCTATTGAGAGAAAGGTATTGTAATAATGTAAATTATGTGAAAAAATAATATGTTTTTCGAACCACCAAGCATGAGAGCATGTTCTAGTACACCCCCAAAACAAAATCAAGACTTTGTAAAAGAGCATAATAGGACCCCTTTAAAGTCTGCTAGTGTATGATCCTCAGTTGTTTAGTGCAAAAGGTGAAGCATTTGCAGCATTTGCTAGCAGTGAAAAAAGATCACTTGTACCTCGTGTTGCCTAACAAATCGTAATAATGCCTAATATACTCAGCAGACTTCCAATATTAATTAGTTGCCTGCAAATTCTTCACGCCCACCACTCTGAATGGCATACTGCATTTGTGTTTCAGCAGAGGGAGACTAAAACGCCGACAATTTCCGCCCCTATGCAGCAGCATTGATGGCGATGCATTAGGCACCGCGACAGATTGCTCCTCAGGTGAGAATGCACCGCGCCACAGTAAATTTGTTTTTCATGCTGTCTGGCAAGCATGTGAAAAAAGGAAAAAACAAACAAAGCTATCTCACCAGAGACTAATTTAGCATGAAACCCAGTGTTGAAATGCAGACCATTCATTCTTGAGCATTCCACTGACACTCGGTGAAGGATTGCACTGAAACAAGTGTGTTTCTCCACAGGGCAACCAAGGGTAAAAGGCATTAGCTTCTGATTGAATCAGGTGGACTGGTGGTAAAACGCAGCTGGATAAGGAATGACGCCGAAAGGGTGGGCATGGGATTTTTGCTGCTTTCTCTGCCATTCGTTTTTATTTAATAAGGATGTCAGCGGACGAGCCAAACAGAGGCTATCAATTATATAAAAAGGCTTGTTTGAACAGGATGACTCACTGCAGAGTAGGACACGAAGTTAAAATGAGGCAAACGGGTAGGTGAAGTACTTAAATAGTTAAAAATATTGACGCTTTGAAGAATTACAGTCACTATTGTGATGAGAATCTCCCTTTATTTAACTTGTTTATATTCCTTACAGTTTAGCCATGATGAGATTTTGCCGGACACGCATCCCTGAGCAAATTTAGTAAGTGTGGGAGACATGGGTTGTGTGCTGTTAGATAAGAGACTGTGAGGTTTTACAAATTAAGGTTTAATTAGTCTCTCTAACTGATGTTCTGTCAGGCCTGTGCCTGTGTGGTCCACACCACAAGGAGAAATATGCAACTCAAGCTCTAGACTTTTCTGATCCATCTGTATTTACCAGCACAGAATTGTGAATAAAATATACTAGGAGGATAAATGACATAATATCTGACAACAATGTCAGGGTCATTTCTGACCCCCAAATAAAAAATATAATAAATAAAATTAAATAAAATAAATAAATAAATAAATAAATAAATAATAAAAATATGATATTTTATAATTATAATAATTATAATAATAATAATAATAATAATAATAATAATAATAATAATTTGCGCAAATAAAATGCATTTAATTAAGCACCACCCCATATTATCTTTAAGGTAAAGCAAAAATGACAGTATTACTGTAATCACATATTTTAATTTGCTTATTTTTATAATACTATATTAAAACCAGTTAAACTCTGCGC
>NW_015550822.1:71647-84534 GCF_001515605.1 Sinocyclocheilus anshuiensis | reverse complement strand
GATGATAGATAGATAGATAGATAGATAGATAGATAGATAGATAGATAGATAGAGTCTCAGATTCAAGAGCACTTCATCAGACAAACACACCACATGCAACATGACAAAGAATGTGAGGATGTTTTCATGAAATTCACTTATAAGGATCTCTGCATAAACAAGATAATCCCAGTCTTTTGATAAAATAATGAGCTCACTGGAAAATATTTCCAGTTCAACTTCAATTTCGCTCAACCAAAACAGAGGATTTAGATCTCTGTGCCACTTCAGGTGGAGTGCAGAAATTCGTTTAAGAGGTTAAACACTTATCTTTTACTTCATCCTTTGTAATCCAGCGTCCATGAAAGAGATGTCCAGAACCCTCAATGTAATGCTCTCCAGACTGCAGAAGGATTTTTGGGATGTTCATTAGCCTGAGCTATTGCCAGTATCATATACATTGTTAATAGTGAACAAAATTAGGTGCAGAGGAAAAATGCGCTGTGAGTGACATAACAGCGACAGAGAGATGGGCCACAGCTGAAATCGCCCGAAGTGAACGAGCGCTAAATAATGCATTGTGCATGCTGAGGAGCCACCCTGCATTTAAAGAGGCAAATGTGGATGAAGTAGTCTGGTGTCATGGTGATGACAAGCTTTGAATGTTAATGTTCGGCCAAAGAATGATAGATTGGTGTGGAGGAAAAAAGTGCAATCTGGCAGTTTCTAATAAACATCACACGAGGCACTTCTCTGAGATTGCAGGCTAATTATTTAAATTTGCCTCAGTGTTTGAAAATTAAAATACTTTTCTGACGCCATTTCGAGTTGTGAACTGAGAGGGCAAGCCCTCTGTGTCAGTGTCACCTTGGGTAACGTTATACACAGTCGGATGAACAAATAGAAGCTGGCATAATCGCTAACACTCTGCGCTAATTAAACTTCTTTACTGGGAAGGACAAAAGAAGTGTCAGGATCCAGTTCAACTGAACTCTGTCACCCACAGGACATGAATACAATGAATCTGTGCAAATGAAAAAACTTAATTATACTCTCCCTTGAGATATCTTATTTTGGACAGATTTTAAGGCATGTACACTTTCTTGAAAAAATGTGCATTGCTCAAAAATAAATAAAAGAGTACTTGCAAGATGCTAGATGAGACGAAAAGTATGAAAATTTAATTTTTTTGCATCATTATTGTGCACCAATATTTGGCTGTGCGATATTTTTATATGAGCAAGGCCTAATTAGGGGATTGTAATAGTCTTTTTCTCTAAAGGAATTAAAATATTTAAATTGATTTAAAGAAATTTAAAAGTACAATAATCAATCTGATCCATTTGCAAAAAGTATTTTTATTTCAGCATCTTTTATTTTAGCCTATATTTCCAACTCCAAATAGCAAAATTTGAAAAAAAAAAGGAGATTAAAGAGCAAAGAGTCATTTGTTACTGTTGTTAATTTAACATTATATTGTCAGATATTAAATCTTCAGCTATATTATTGTCATGACTGCCTACTGTGGTGGAGACGAAGGAGCGCAGAAACCAAGAGGATTAACATCAACAGTATTTATTTATGCACACAACAAGGACCACAGGCAGGATCACACAAGTAGACTCAGGGGTTGACAATCAATACAGGACAAAGACAGACTGCACAGACTCGAACTTAAATACACCGGGAAACGAGACTGATAACTAGACACACCTGTAACACATTGGAAACAATTAGGACAGGAACAGGAAGGACCAAATATGGGCATAAACACGGACACAGGGAGCACATGGGGAACAAAACACAACACAAGCTTGACAATTATGGCTTACCTTGCTCTCTTTCACAATTAAAAACTGAAGCTTCAAGATGAAATTCAATGGTGTGTTAACAACATATCAGAATTATCATAATTACAAGATTCTGACTTGTTATAAGTGTTTATATGCTCTTAGTAATAATTTGTAAACTTAGAATTTACTAAGAGCTCTGATGTTTTAACACGTAACTGGTGGAGATTCATTTTGACTATGATATCTTGCCCTATTCTATGGTAGTTACGGCCTTGCTTATTAGTGTATCATGGCATTAGCCAAACACTACTGAAAACAGTTTCCCAGATAAACTTCGTTTTCCAAGTTCTGCTCCATCTCAAGAGCTAAAATCACTGAGCGCATGCGACTGTGTTTCAAATTTATATCACTCAAGCTGTCCATGAGCCAGAGTGGAAGGCAGACATGGGAAATTTACTTGCTGTTTTGAAAGGCAACTTCCAATGTAAAAAGTAGACAGTGAGGCAGCTAACTAGGTTTTGGTTAAAAAAACAAAAAAAAAACAATAGAATTTGTTAAAATAAATGGCTTTCAGACAAATGATATGCCATAGGGCCTGAAATATTAGAAAGGTAAGACATCTTTGACAGACATGGAGGTTAAACCTCCCACGTGAACAAAGACTCTCTGCAAAATTTTTCTCAAGCGCTCAGGGATATGGGACTTGGAAGCCAGTTATACATTTTTGGTGTTAATGTATTCGGGTCATTCATCATGTACAACAGAAGGTCTTATGAATATTGCTGAGGCCTGAGGTCAGTGTTCTTGCCGTAGGGTAATTATTTTTGATACTCTGGAGATAGCCAATTTCCCTCAAACCTTCCAAATGGACGCTTTATTGAATAAGCTCAGCTCTAGCAAACCTTGTGGCCACAGAGGAAATGTAGAGCACAGGATCTGTTGAGCTCTCTATTATCTGACTCTCTGTGAATACAAGAGCATTAAACACAAAGCTTTGGGTCGCTTACTGGCTGCCATTTTGATCTTAATATTCTGGCTGTAGTGACCACATGGGGTAGGTTTGAAATGGTATTCTTCCATACTGTATGTTTCACAGTATTTGTGATAATGTATCCCACAATGAAACATGCCCTACCTGACCTTACACTGCAAGTGTGATGACTCAGTTGAAAGCAATATCAACTGTCGTTTTTCATTGTCAACCAAAAAAATTACATTGCTTAAAATGCCAAAGATAAGATTTATGTTAATAAAATAAGATTACAATACTAAAACAACTAAATAAGTGTTATTTTTTGTATAATCAAATACTATTATAGTTTTTAATTAATATTTTAAATGAGTTTTTCTATACTTTCCATTTTCATTTTAGTTAAACAGTATTTTTGCTGTGTGTTTTGTAATTTTTCTGTTGTTATTTTTTTTTAAATATCTATTTAATTTTGGTTAAACTTAGTATTTTTGTTGTGCTTTTGTCATTTTATTATTATTTTTTAAATGTCTATTTACTTTTAGTTAACTTAGTATTTTTGCTGTTTTTATCATTTTATTATGAATATTTCTTGAAATGTCTACTGTATATAGTTTTTATTAATTATTTCAGTTTTAAATGTAGTTATTTTAGCACAAGTTAAACTAAATGAAAATACATGTCTTGGCAAATAACTGAAAAAAAGTTAACTTTTTTTGTAGTTCATGTTGATTTTATTTTAAGAATTTCATGAAATTCTTTTTAAATTAGCCAGTTCACTTGATAGCCATCTTGTAAAAACCCATGAGCAGCTATTTTTTTTAGTGAAGTGAAGTAAAGTGAAGTACTTTTCTAGTGAAGTAAAGCTCCTGTTTGCTTGAATAGTGTAAGCTGACAGATGGCCTTTGGCTGAAATCTTTTCAGCAAATAAAATGTACACATCTCTTTTACTTGACACACTGAAGTTACAAAATGAAGGAAATGAACATACAATGCATCTCAAACTTTGTTCACACTGCACACAAATCCAATTTGCTTTTCAAATCCACTGTTTAGAACTGATTGTTGACACTGTCAATTTTGCAATAGATGATTTCTGCTCTGTTTGTTCATACAGTTTAGACAGCATTCAATAGAGCGGATGCAATAGTCATAATTTAAGTGTTAGCATGATGCATTTCTTCTAAAAAAGCAGAGACTATCTGTCACTGTACAAGGAAAAGATGGAAAACTGGAAACTTTTGCCTCTGATCATGACATCTTGCACAGTTATGAACTCAGTGCACATGAGAGAACATTAGAAATGCTTATTTCTTCCAATATCCTGACTTTTGACCTGTTCTCAAATGCATAAATGCTTGTCCGTACTGTATTTTAATAAGGCTTTGCATTTTACAAGGTGTTAGTCTGACAGCTGATGAAAGCTCAGCACCTTGAGCATATGCGTGAGTGTTCAGTATATAGCCTGAGTCAATTACTCACATGAATGCACTGGGATGAGTACGACTTTTAATCAGGGCTATGGTGACTGCTATAGTTCCTGCAGGATTTAAGGGCTCGCTGGAACTCCATCCAGGCTCGCTTTCCACCAACTTTTAGTTACCCAAGCTAGAAACAGGCATAATAGACGGCAGATATGTAAAACCAGGAATTCTCACTGCGGACACAAACAAAGCTCTTATAAAGCAACACTTAATGAATCCACCTCTGCAATGTATATAGAGCAAATGGAGATGCTTCTGTATTGGCATTTAGGAAGAGGAAACTTCATTGCAGTAGTTCGTAGTATTGTTCGACCACAAACATAAACAATGGGGGGCTGTTCCTGTTCAAAGCGAGCTCATGCTGGGTAAATGCGAAGAATAGCTTGTCGTTGAGCATTATCACACGCTTGGATTTCTGAAATCCATCAAGGGGATTTCCTCAAAAAGACAAGCCTTTCCTAAATAGCCACCAACTTCACAGTTAGGTGCTTATTACTTTGTTTCTTTTCTAACGAACAAAGCCGTGCTCCCCTGGCTTTTATGACACTTGTACATTAATTTGATTAATGTTTTAATCCAGACTGACTACATGCAGCCACACAAGAGAACTCAGGAGATCTCGTTGTCATCCATCAAGCTTGTGGAGCGGTTTATTGATATGCTGGCCCGTGAACGTGTTGTACCACCCTATGACAAGGCTAAAAGTCATTTTCTTTCTTCTGTGAAATGGTTGCCTGTCTAGGAGAGTCATTGCCACAGCAGGGGAAACAAATTACTGTCTTGTCAGAACGACAGTCTTCTTTAGTACATATCAAACAGCATTTACTTCAATTAAACAAGTGGTTTACAGCGACACTTGATTTTTTATATTTCAAGACTTTTACAAAATGAAAATAAACAATGTTCTTTCAGAATGGGATTGAAGTAAAGCAGCTTTTACCACTGCTATTCTAAGCAACTTCCCGCTGGTTAATGGGAGATGCAACAAAGAAATGTAGAAAGCAGCTATTTGTTGAGCACTGAGACATCTGACAATCGCAAATACAAGGCAGTTTGGGTCTGTAGCCTTCCAGCTCAGACACGATTTTCTCTCTGCTGATTCCTCTCAAATGGATAAGTAGGAGAGCTAAATGGAAGTTATGACAGTGAAGCCATTCTCTTAACTGTACACAGTTAGTTGATGGCCACTAGGCTCTGTATTTTAATGAAGCTAATGAAGTTGAGAGCCACTAGCCAACTGCACACTTCAGTGATGCTTTCCACTGAAGCTAATGAAACCATAGGGGAGTGTTAACACAGCATCGAAAATGAGCCCAGAGCCTGTCAATGAACTAAGAGGCCCTGCATTTGTCAACTAATGTACATCTCACATCCATCAGGCTCTTTTAGTAAGTGTTTTAAATTGGGTGACACAGATGGGATACCAAATAACAGTTTATATTACATGTTTGTATTGTAAAACAATGAAAACTGGAGCACATTATTGAACTAAGAAGCATCTAGAACACAGTGGGGATATCTGATTTATAAATCAATCCTGTGGGTAACTTGGTCTTTTCAATGAACCAGTTAAACCAATTCACAAAACTAGTCTGAATGGTCGTTCAGTATTTGCTGAGTAAAAGCCCTCAAATAAAGATCAAGATGTTATACTATTGTGGCATACAAGTACTGTATATCATTGAATAAAAAACTAACTGTAGAAGTCAATATTTTGTTTGTATTATTTCCTTATAATTTAACAAACGTCTATCACTGGTTTACAGTCCACAACAATTATTTTTACAGCTCATTTTACAGCTTTAAAGCTGTCACTTCTTCTTTTCATGTATGAAAACTTTCCATACATTAATGAGCATTACTAGCCTACTAGTTGTGTATAATAAGATCATTGGATCTCATTCACTAATAATTGTGTGTGGGTTATTCTATAATTCACAACACAAGTGTAACGTGGAGAGCGCGACAACAGAGTTGGGGTTCCAAATGCAAGGCTTTATTTCAAAACGTTGTCAAAATAGTCAGGGTCGAACTCTAGCAAAACAGTACAATCCAAGGCAGAGGCAAAAGAGTAATCCAAGATACAGGCAATGGTCAGGGCAGGCAGCAATCAATTGAAAATTGAGGGAGGTTCTGCTGCAGAAGCTGTCACCTCGGAAGGAGCTGGAGCAGATGCCCGCTGATTTGAGAGGTTCTGCAGCGGGAGCTGCCACCTCGGGAGGAGCTAGAGCAAAATCAGACAACTTAGGAAGTTCTGCAGCGGGAGCTGCCACCTCGGGCAGAGCTGGAGTGGACGGCGCTGACTTGGGAGGTTCTGCAGCAGGCGCTGGATCAGACTCACAGACTGGAGCGGGCTCTGGATCAGATTCAAGAACTGGAATGGACTCTGGAGCAGACTCAGGGCAGTGTGTAGCCCAAACACACAGAATTGCGACTTCCATTACAGGGAGCACTGAGGATAGGGGAACAATCTCTGTGACAACCAGTGCTGAAGCTCTTGGAATGCCCGCTGCTTGCATGACGCCAGCCTCAAATGCCCTTGGAAAGCCTTGGTGTCTTCAAATGCAACATTCACGATGCTCCGGAACACTGGAGTGGCATCCGTAATGGCTGAAGACTGTGGCTTGACATCAATAATGACTTGAGGTTCTGGGCTGGCGGCCATCTTGTGCAGTGGCTCTGGGCTGGTGGCAATCTTGTGAAGTGGCTCTGGGTTGGTGGCCATCTTGTGAAGAGACTCTGGGTTGGTGGCCATCTTGTGAAGTGGCTCTGGGTTGGTAGCCATCTTGTGAAGTGGATCTGGGACGGCGGATATCTTGGGATGAGACACTGAAACGGCGGCCATCTTGGGACGAGAATCTGGAATGACGGCCATCTTGGGACGAGACTCTGGAACGACAACCATCTTGGGACGAGACTTTGGGACGGCGGCCATGACATGGGGTGCGTCTCAATCAGCTCCCTTGTTCAGTAGTCAGGGCACTGATCAGGGAGTTGGCCATTTTAAGGGCTGTCTCAATTGCGAAATCCTTCCAGTGCACTGGAACGTTCGCTCCCTGAAAAATCCCACAATGCACCGCAAAAACTAGGGAGCATCGGCACTCACTATGCTCCCTTACCGAAAATAACATCACTGAAGCGTGAAACATAAACCACACGATTCAACTCGATAAATATAATGACACGCGATAGAAGATTTGAAAAGACAGACCGTTTTTAGTATATTTCAACATAAACACACACTGCTAGACAGGTAATGAACACATCTAATTATCATTTATAATTAATATTTGGCTGAAATGTTGTAAGAACATGTAACAGAATGATGTGTTTAAAGAGAATAAAAAATAATATCAAAATGAGATTGGTCCTGCATGTTGATGATGGGTCAAACTCTGCTGCGGCCGTAGCTTGATGATGTTGCCAACACAGTCCTCTGCTTCACCCACAGTGAAAGGAGAGCCACATAGTAACAGAGGATCGTCCATTACATCTCTTAGCATGCATTTAACTTCCCCACTAAGTAACAGTGATTTAGCTGGCTCATTAAGTCCAAAATGTCCTTAAACAAAACTTCATCATAAAGCAGTACTTGATATGACAACACACAGAACCGGCGGACATGCTCCTCAATAGATAGGCCTCCCTGCCGAAGATGCAGTAGCTGGTCGACTGGGTCCATGGTTGGGCTGGTTTGTTGAATAAAGCCACTGGATCCGGGTATGGCTGATTATTCTGTAATGTGGAGCGCGCGACAACGGAGTTGGGGATCCAAATGCAAGGCTTTATTTCCAAACGTGGTCAAAACAGACAGGGTCGAACACCAGCAAAATAGTACAATCCAAGGCAGAGGCAAAAGAGTAATCCAATATACAGGCAATCAGTGTTGTCAACTGCTTTTAATTGAAAGTAGCTAAAACTGGTAGCTAAATGTCACTAGATGACATCATAATGGCAAATTGACTGATCTATATAAAGGTGAATGTAGATCAGTGGGCAAGATGAGAACTTAGATAAGGTTTGTCCAAGAAGTTGCTATATTTGTCCCTAAACTTTTGAAAAAAGTCTCAAAAGGGGCGGGTAAGTCGCTAAATCTAGCTACAAAGTAGCTAAATTGGCAACCATGCAGGCAATGCTCAGGGCAGGCAGCAAACAATCAAAAAACAAGGAAACAGTCCAAGGATAAAAAACACAGGTAAACTAGGAAACATGGAATGGGAAAACACGGAAACTAGGAACAAGGGATGGCTATTCAATAATCAGACCTCTTGGAGTGTGCGTGAGCAACTTGAGAACAATGAGAACAAGACACATGCAACCAAGGAACCAATCAGAACATGACACATGCAACCAAGGAACCAATTAGAATATAGCACACAGACAAGGGTAGCACATGACAAAATCACATGAGGGACAAGGAACACGTGAGAAATGGAGTCCAGAGTACAGGGGCAAGAGTCTGAGGTGGAGTGCCCTCTAATGGAGTTCATGGGCACTCCAGCTGGCGATCGTAACAACAAGTGTGCACACATAAAATTGTTCTTAACCTTAACCTTGGAATACATTTAGACTATTTATTTATTATGAATACATTTTAGAACGAAATTTACAGATAAATCATGATTTTGAAAATGGTGAAATGCACAGTTAGTAAATGAGTCCCACTATCCCCACAACACCTGCAAGGTCAAGCAAAATCCTACTGATTTTAAAAGCACTGATGCAATATTTCTTGTAATGTGAGACCACTGGACTGCAAGCATAGTTAGAGATATGCATATTTCAGATCTACAGTGCCATGTCGGGCATAAAATAACTTTCATTTTGTGCCTGTACTGAATAAATAATCCCGTCTTTATTTTAGGAACAGAAAATATTCTAAACACATGCGTATTCCAGCATTGTGAGCATTTATGTGAATAATATTACATGCCTAGAGCTTTGATTCAAGCACACCTTAAAGGGTTAGTTCACCCAAAAATGAAAATTAGCCCATAAATTACTCACCCTCAAGGCATCCTAGGTGTATATGACTTTCTTCTTTCAGACGAATCCAGTCGGACTTATATTAAAAATTGTCTTTGATCTTTCAAGCTGTTTAATGGCAGTCAGCAGGTGTTGCAGTTCATCAGTCCAAAAGAAGTGAAATAAAAAGCGCCCATCCATAAAAAAACACATTCACCCCCCGGAGCTGCTTCCGTGTACAACAGTGAGCGCAAGCTAGATTAAATTGTTTAAAATAAGTTTTAAATATGGTTATTTTTCTTACAAAAACGCATCGATTCGCTACAGGAGGCCTTTGTTCACCCCCCCGGAGCCGTGTGAGACACTTTTTGTTATGGATGGGCGCTTTTTATTACACTTCTTTTGGACTGATGCACTGCAACACCCGCTGACTGCCATTAAACAGCTTGAAAGATCAAAGACAATTTTTTATATAACTCAGACTGGATTCGTCTGAAAGAAGAAAGTCATATACACCTAGGATGCCTTGAGGGTGAGTAATTTATGGGCTAATTTTAATTTTTGGGTGAACTAACCCTTTAAAGGTGGGGTATGTATTTCTTCAAAAAACGCTTTAGAAAACTGAGTCGGGCCGAGTACCAAAACAAACTTGTAGCCAATCAGCTGTAAGGGGTGTGTCTACTCATGATGCGGAGGAGAGAGTGCTCAGTGCACCGGATGGACATTAGCTGAGCTGAGCCGAGCGACTACAGAAAGATATAACGTTAGATGGTGGATAAAAAACAAAAGAGGAAAACATCTGCGGAACAAAAGAAGGCTTACGATAAGGCAAGAAGTAGGAGCCGTGTAAATATCGGATCAGCTTTCCAGCGCTGGAGAGAAATCAAGGAGCGGGAAGGCCTGCGATCGGACGCCGAGGTTGCTTTGTTTCTTCTCTATAGGTGAGTAACACCATGTGTATACCGGATGCGACAGTACAACAAAGTGACTCATTTGAAATTTGTGTCAATACGTCATAAATAGAACGCAGCAGCAGTTTTCTGTCGGGGATTTGTCGCGTTGCGCCGTGTCCAGTGTAGATAGCATCACTGATTGTAATGAGTTCTATAGTATTTTGTCGCGCCGCGCCACTCGCGTCCGGTGTAGACACGGTGTAACATTGGTTTTGCTTTGTTTCACAGAACTAATCATTGCCTGGGTTGCGTACGTATGTTTGGGGCGGAGCTATCAAAATAGGGGCGAGACCCTTTTGGGGTAGGGGCGTGTTTGTTTTGGTGATTTGAAATATCAACATTGGCTACCAAAAATCACTTACCCCACCTTTAATACAGGTGAACTGGCCTCTCATTACAGCATAATGAAAGTGAATTAGGAAAAGGGTGTTTCATGTGACTCATGAGCTTTATTCCACATCTTCTGAACAAGTCATACAGCAGCTTTGTGTGTGGAACAGACACAGTTGTTTTTCACTGAAAACCATGTGCAGTAGCTCTCTAAACATAGGGGAAATATCTTTACTATAAAATTTTGCTTTAAAAAAACATAGCCAAATTCTAACAGTAACATACTATTATTATTATAATTATTTTTTTTTAATTGTAAAGTATCATTGAAAACAATACATTCAGGGTAACATTTGTTGTTTTCCTACTGTTGTTTTCCTTATTGTGGCCCTTTGTCCCAAATCACACCCTATAGCCTCATTTACTTTTCCCTACATTAGAGTACTAATACAGTATAGTCCACCTGACAGAGAGAATGAAAACAAATGAGTGAATTCAGACACTAATGAACACCTGCAGAATCACTGAAGGCAAGAGAAACACAACGTCTAACTGATTTCCTGACTCAGTCTTAGATGAAATAAGCTGAAATAAAAGACATCTCTCAAGATTTCAGCAGATGATAATTAAACAATTCCACAAGCAGTATTGCAGCTTCACTTATTACTAACCAGGGGTGCGTTTCGGAAAGCAGCTATGGTCACAAGTTTCATCATTACAAATAGAGTTCAGTGAAACTTACGACCATAGTTACCTAATGATGCTTTTGGGAAATGCACCTCTGATTGACTTTATTTCTGTAAGACGTCTAAAGTTCTTATTAAGAATTACAGAGGTTTAGATGTTAATGTCGTTTTATTGAAAATAATAGTTTCATTTGAAGTTACCATTATGGCGGCTGATGTTTTCTTTAGTTTGGCTCTTGACCCTTGACTCTTACCTTTGTTTCTTAGGTTGCTGTAATGTGTGGTTGAAAGCCACATTTGTTTGTTGCCATCTGAAGACAAATGAAAGCAGGTGATGATGGTTGTATCATAAAATAGCCTGATTTGCTGATCTAAAGTCTGTTGTGTCCTAAATAAATTTCAACAGTGAATATTGTGTTACTACAACATGAATTTTAGTGAAAAACACTTTGTGTGTTTTGAACTACTGTGTGACTTAAAATCACAGACATGAAGAATCAGCATATGAACAGTGGTGATAATCAGTAATATTTTCAGATAAACAGATCAACCTGAACATCACAAAACAAGCTACTAAAAAACAGAGGAACAGCAAACAGCAAAAATAGAAGCATATAAAGAAATAGAAAATTCAGCTGCATATTTTATTCATGCTGCAATGCATGCTGGGAATCATGGACGAGTTGCATACTGTATATGCCGTCACCCAGAATGCATTGTGGCATGAAGCTTTCTAATTGTCACCATTGTTGAGATTCATAAGCTGATTCTTGATGTCTGAGTGTCTGAATGATGCAACAGCTAAAAATACTGTGTGCAGAACATGTTTTTAAACATCTTCAGAATATCATTATCACAATAGTTCTGGATCTCACGCTGTAGTAGTACAGATTTACTGCAATTAATCTTTTGAAAATGTTAACACGTTGCTTTTATTATTGAAGATTAGACTCGGGATGAGAGCAGGCTACCACATGATGATGACTTCATCACCAAAAGCAGTCAATATCATCTGATATAATTTTCTCTGGGCTTTTCTTGCAACAACAAATGAACCCAACAGCTAGAGAAAAACTGGAAGTCAACTGTAGTTGTTGCGTTTCTCTTTTCTTAAGTGATACTGCTTGTTAACAGCAGGTGTTCATCACTAATGCTCAATCAGCACTTAAACTGTGGTCATATTGCACTTAAAAGAAAAAAAAAGTTTTGTGAACTGAATTAAAGGAGAGTAAATGCTGAAATGAAGGATTATTTGATGTGTTAATGATAAAGAGATTAAGTGTTTCATTCTGTGCTGTTGGGATTTAAAGGGTTTTTGTTGAGTTTTGAGGGTTAAAATTTTGCTGAAGAGTAGAGCCTGTTTAAGTCAAGGATGAGCTGAGAAACAGTGATGTTCTGCTGCATTTTGCTTTATTTAAAGACAGTAACTGGAGTTGCTGATGCAGTTAAACAAATGCATTTGTGCAGCTATTGGTTGACAGTAATATGCATTTTAATGATTTTGTTTAGTTCAGTACATTTTTTTGAGAAATGTTCTATTAGTGTACTCTAATTAAAATAGTAAAGAGTACTAATGTGTTCACTTTAACATTTTAAATATTAGTTTATAAACATACATGACAGTTATTGTAATTTAGTGCATTACAGTAACATACCGTAAAGTAGGTGAGGAACTGAAAAATTAACAGTAAACTACATGCAAATGTACTGCCCCCCCCCCCCCCAAC
>NW_015550822.1:41700-71466 GCF_001515605.1 Sinocyclocheilus anshuiensis | reverse complement strand
CCCCCCCCAACATGGTAAGAAGACATGCTAATTGTTGTGGTTGCAAATAACGGATTTGTATTTTGTAGTTGTCTAATGACACTCCTGAGGTGTATGGCATCATTTGCTCTTGCTTTTTGCCTCTTAGAGGGCATATCACTGTATTTATTAAGCAACTCACTGTATTATTTAGTAGTTTTTACATTTTATTATATGATTTGTTATGTTTTATGCATGTGTCTTGATATTTTATAATGACCAGATGTTGGAAAAGACCGTTTTTCACGAATGACATGACTGGTTTTGTAGTCATTACGCAAAATTACAAAATGTGATACTATCAGCCCTGAATGACAGTATTTTTTAGCACCATCAGTTCTTCTCACTTTATATCCCTATAAAGCAGCTCTCTGCAGCAGAAATAACAAGCAGTGAAGTGCGAGCCCTGCAAAATGCTAATAAGGATACAGCATTGAGAATTTATGACATTTTTAATGGCTGAAAAAATATTCAAAATAGTAGATGAATTAAGAGGTTTGTCGTACGGTTGGCCTTGTCCCAAATATACAAGCATTGCAAAGAACTGAAGATTTACTTTATTATTGGTGTTCGAGTTTACTTATTATTATGGCGTTCAAACAACTTAAAACCTTCAGAAACACAAGTAGAACAGATTTTGAAATAGATTTTGAACAGTTTTTTTGTGGTTCAGTCAGTATGTTAATGTAATAGAATACTCTGTTCACATACTTTTTTCGCCAACTATATAGTCGGGAAGTATGTGATTTCAGTGAATGTCTTTAGTATGAAGCAGCAGCAGTTGTAGCAGTCAATAAAGAGTACAAAACCACCAGTCCTACTGAAAAAAAAATAAATAAAAATAAGATCCAGCCAAATCCAAACACACACTTACTGAGACAGACCACTCTGTTTACATTATTAGGGGACAAAGCAGCTCTGTTCTTTTGGATGATGTGACCTGAGAGTGAGGAAAACTGCTCACAAGGCATCATGGTTGCAGGGTTTGACAGGTACTTTCTTGCAGTAGGAGCAGGGGCATCATGCACTCATAATTTTTGAGGGGGCACGTGGCGGGGGGGTAGGGGGGGCTATATCAGTTATACGATAGCAGTATAACTGATGTAGGCTTATGTTTATTTTATTTTTTTTCCTTTTTATTGAAAAATAGGACCAAAATTTATATGGTAAAATAGAAAAAAAAATGCAGAAACGCATCTCCGACTGTTTTGTCTGTGCAGCCTATAAGAATAGGCCTATGTTGTGCAATAACGGTTTTAATAGCCTATATTCTATTCAATGACATTGTTAACTGTTTTTATTTATAACATCTGCTGCTTCGCTTCTGTGAAAATGAATAGAGACATCAGCCTTAAACTTTGTTTTCGTAATTTACATCAGTTATATTTGTATAAAATACACTATATATTTTTGTGTCAGTACATTAATGAGCAGCATTAGTAAACTGTGTAAATATAAAGAAATGCCAAATCACATGCAGGTTTTTTCGGACCGGAGACCATAATAGTGTAATAATTTATTTTATTATGATATGAAACGTCCAATTTTTCTTTCAATAATGTTTTTTAAAGTATTGCAAGAATTTCGTGATACTAAACTTTTTATTAGTTGTCATAGCAAGTGATTTTAAAAGTAGGATGGCTCACTTTTTATAAGATGACTGAAAATTTTACTTGAATTCCTATTCTTACTTTTGGAAACCTAATTGTTTTATTATTATTATTATTATTATTATTATTATTATTATTATTATTATTATTATTATTATTATTATTATTATTATTATTATTATTATTATTATTATTATTATTATTATTATTATTATTATTATTTCTGTTGTTTCTAGAAGTAATAATTTTGATAATAGTCAATCGAAAAAATATAACCGCACACACATTGTTTGTCCACAGAATAATTACACATTGTTAAATAAAAAGCGTCCCCGCACGAACCTCTACCTCCGCCAGCAGGACCTCAATTTCAGACTCAGTAAAGTTTTTTTTTCTTTGTACTTGTCATTCTCAAGCACAGAAATTCGGATATTGGCGTGTGATCTTTTATATGGTAATGATATTAATTAGGGGGCGTTTACAAGGCGGAGATCTGACACCAGTCAGCTGCGCACAATTTCAAGATCATTTGCGATTTATAAATGTCACATCTGGAAGAGAGGCATACGCACGTGTTTTTGTGCGCACGTTCGTTTTCTCTGAATCGCACTTACGCACTTTTGAGAAATGATCTTAGAACAAATTTAGGATGGTTTTTACGCAACATTTTATAAATGAGGCCCATGAACACTTTTTTTAAATGGTGTTGGAGTCCTAATACTGCTCCTGGCTAATGTGGCATCCAGCCAAACCATTTGCAAGACTTTAGCTGGCTCTTTCCGTGCCTTACGGGACAAAGTTAATGCACGTCCTGACACACTGCGACACAGTAGAACTCAGCAGAACCAGGAATTGAAGGCTGCTTCAGGCACTCTCTTCCTTTCATCCTGTAATTTGCTAGGCATCTCCATCCACTGCTAAACAGCCTGTTGCTGGCAGATCCTCGATCAAGGTTTACATTTATATTTATGCCTTTTGCTGACACTTTCCTACCAAAGTGACGATAAAGTATACTGATGACCTAGCACCTCTGAGATGGATACTGATGCTTAACTTCTATTGCATGTGTATTATCAAAGTGAAATAACAGCACAGTCATCATGCATAATAGCACAGCTTGGAGCAGTCACCAAGGGATGCTTTTGATGCAGCCTGGTTATTGGAAAAGTTAGGAGTACTTTATGCACCTCTGAGTCTTTTAGATGTTCCCACCAAGTTGCTCAGGGTTAGTTGTGGATATAATTGGTCCATGCTATCTTATGCTGTCTCCTTAGGTGAATATATTCTCAGGATTTATTCTTGTACAGTACCGATAAGTCAAGTCGCCTTTTTCTATAGCGCTTTATACAATACAGATTGTATAAATACAGATAAGGAAGATGAACAGGAAGTAGCAAAAGCAATTATTGAAACACAGTTACGGAGACAGTTCAGATTCTGATGTAAAGCAGCTCGAAAAGACAATAGTATCATTATTTTGCTGAAGTTAGTTCAGATCAGTAACAGTGTGAAGTTAATCGATCAGCTATAGACAGTTCTACAATAGGCTGTAGGCTACAATGTTGTTATTTAGCTTGAGCCACTTCAGTGTTGCTCAATTCAATTCAGTAATACCAGTGTCGGTGTTGCAAGAGAGTAAGATATGTGGACATAACAGTTGCAAAGTTGTTGGTCCTCAGTGGTGTCCTGCTTAATTAGCAACAAACACAACAACACCAGTTCATAGTGAACAGTAAACTTAACTGATATTTTGTGCAGTTAATTGTGCAGCCATACATTGGGCTCTTTAAATAAGCAAAAAATGTCTCATAAAGGCTGAGGAAAACAGTGTACCTGTCACGCCCTTGGACTGTCAGTGTGTTTGTTTCGCTCCCCATGTGCTCCCAGTGACCCAGTTTCTCCTGTATCTGATTGTGTTAATTTGATTCACCTGTGTTCCCCTGATTATCCTCGTTTAGTTCCAGTTACTTAAAGGTCCCCTGAAATGCTTAGAAACACGCAGCGTCACGCCTGTTTCACACATACTCCGTCTGCAGTGCGTATGCGGTGCAGAAGCAGCACGGACTCATTGTGCTTTCACACAGGACGCGTTTGCAGTCCGCTCATGATCCGCGGCTGTTTAACACAAACACATTTATCCATTATTTTGATTTCAAATCCGAACATAGTTAGCCTATACTGAAAGTGTTTTTTCAGCATTGTGATCCTCTTTTTATCACACAATCTTTCAGACATACTCACGTTTAAACTCAGTTAATACAAACAGCGTATTAAATGCATTTGGCTTCTAGATTTGTATATTAAGTTGCTCAAGCAAGTGGAAACACATTTGAACACAGCATATAGCTTTCTTGTGTTAGGTTATCACAAATATTTTAAATTAAAATTTACCACTGACAGAAACAGTCGGCTCTCGTGCCTTTTACATTTAAATCTTTATTACAAACAGTCCCGCGGGTCTTAAAGAACTTTGTTTCCTACCTCCACAAGACACAAGTGCACATGTTGCCTTGTTTATCTAAAAGTGCACTTTTCTTTGTTTTAAACCTATCCAAAAAGCCTGTGAAACACAGTAGACTTTAATTATATCCATTTATTGTGAAATTACTACATTTCCGTTTCAATCCATGTTCATTTTTACCGCGAACAATGCGCTGTCACTTTAATTCAGCGCGTGCAGCACAGCAAAAATAGACCCGGTGCGTAAACGATTGCTGCACTGCTGCAGACGCGCCGCTCCTGGAGCGCACTGACGAACCGCAACCGCGTGCAATGTGAAAGCTCTAATCCGTTAACATGGGTGCATAAAAAAAAAAGCAACGCACACGCACTGCAGACGGAGCATGTGTAAAACAGGCGTTACTCTGTGTTGACGTCATTTTAACTGAAACAGGAAGACAGGGCGGGGCATATCAAGCAGCCCCGCCCCTTTTTAAAATAGCCAATAGCGTTCGTTTATATCACAGCTTTGGCTAGAGCCGTTCAGAGCCGTTGAGCTCCGTAAAGCCGCATTTGACAGGGTATGCCAGCCACAATCTCATCCATATTGCTATAAAATATAGCATTCTGTGTAGAATTCAAATAGCTACGATACATTTTGCGGTCTGCGCCGACTCGCACCTCTTTGGAGCACACTGCCTTATAGATAACCTTAAGACTAACATATTGATACTAACACCCAAAAAACGTAAATTTTGATTTCATGGGGACTTTAAAGCCTGTGTTATACTTTCCGCATGAGCAATCCGGATGCGTACACGGACAGCGCGGACGCGGACTACTTGTATTTATACTTCCGAAAGCATACGCTGATGGTCCGCTCCGCGGACGTGTTCCATACATGCGTAGTAGATCGGCTTGAACAATAAACAAACATGTGAACAAAGAATTGCCCAGAGTTATTGCACATCTGGCTGTCTTTATATTGTTTTATCGACGGATTGTACAGGTTCGAGTAGCAACGGGCTTCTTCACACAGCCTGCGCATGTGCAGTAGCCTACTGACCGCACGTACTTGTCCACGCGGTCACAAAAAATGGGAGGCATGCGGATGTCTGCGCGGAGCCTCCGCGCATACTCTCCGATGATGATTTTTACGTCACGCATACCATAGCGGACCCTAGCGGACTCGTGGACGCGGAAAGTATAACACAGGCTTTAGCCCTGTGTTTTCCTGTGTCTAGCGTCCAGTGTTAAACATCTATCCCCTGTGCTACGTGAGTGTTCCTGTGGATTATCAAAGACTGTGGATTGTTATTCTCCTGCGTTCTCCTCATTCCTAGTTTCCTTTCAGTAGGCGATCGTGACAGTACCTCATGATTTTCACAATGGAATTTGAGAAGAGGCACAGCATAGAGGTCCCTAGTTCACCAGAAATTGGAGATTTCAGGCCTTAACACTGCTCTAAAATTGTAAGCTAGCATTTAGTTTCAGTAGCATAAAGAAACCAAATAACTCTTTTACAATGCTCGAAGAGGCCTGGTGATCACACACTTGTTGCCTGCTCTCTCTGTCTCTATATTAGACCATCTGCTCCATCACCTTCACAAACCAAAGATATCACTATCACTATACTCTGTCCAACAACTGTCCATTCATAACAACACCAATCATTTACATTACATTTACATTTAGCAGACACTTTTATCCAAAGCGACTTACACATGAGGACAACAGAAGCAATCTGCCGTGACAAGTCTTGGTTAGCCAAACACAGTACTGTACATGTAGCAAGGTTTTTTTATTTTTATTTTTTTAATACAGTTGAGGTCAAAAGTTTACATGCATCTTGCAGAATCTGCTAAATGTTAATTATTTTACCAAAATAAGAGGGATCATACAAAATGCATGTAATTTTTATTCAGTACTGACCTGAATAAGATATTTCACAAAAAATACGTTTACATATAGTCCACAAGAGAAAATAATAGTTGAATTTATAAAAATGACCCCATTCAAAAGTTTGCATACCCTTGATTCTTAAATGCATTTTTGTCATAGTTGCATATGAGTCCCTCAGTTGTCCTCAGTGTGAAAAGATGGATCTCAAAATCATACAGTCATCGTTGGAAAGGGTTCAAATGCACAAAAATGCAGAAAACCAAATAATTTGTGGGACCTGAAGGATTTTTCTGAAGAACAGCAGGCAGTTTAACTGTTCAGGGCAAACAAGGGACTCATGAACAACTATCACTAAACAAACAAACAAACCAACAAAAAAAAGCAGCTGTGGATCATTCAGGTAGCAACACATTATTAAGAATCAAGGGTATGCAAACTTTTGAATGGGGCCATTTTTATAAATGTAACTATTATTTTCTCTTGTGGACTATATGTAAACATCTTTTATGTGAAATATCTTGTTCAGGTAAGTACTAAATAAAAAAATAACATGCATTTTGTATGATCCCTCTTATTTTGGTAAAATAATGAACATTTTGCAGATTCTGCAAGGTGTATGTAAACTTTTGACCTCAACTGTAAACAGAATAGAGAATATTAGTCTTTTTTTTTTTACAAAGAAAAAAAAAAATCAAAAGTACACAGAATGGAAAAAAATAGAGAATACTAGTGTTAGAGAATCTATTATTTAAATAAAAAGAAAGCAAGTATTGGAAAGAGTGCAACTATTAAATCACAATCCCAAATTGTTTGATTTTGTGTGAGTTCTAGGAATATGAATATTTACTTAAATACCATTTACTTGCATACAGCAAATCATGAAATTTAACAAATTATTGATGTTTTTGGCAGGTTAAAAGAGGTCCCTGTTTCACTAATCCTAATCAAACACACCTGAACAAGCTAATCTAGAGGATTACATGAAAATTACAGGCAGGTGTGTTTGATCAGGGTTGGACTAAACTTTCTTTGAGTATGAGGTTATGCACCTGTGTGCAGGAGCAGCGGGGTAATAGCCAATCTCCTAGTAGTTCAACAGTAGCTTTCCTTCTTATACCCTGAGCAAAACATTGTTAAACGTGTGAAACACAAACACCAAAACCAAGCGACCAGAAGACCATAAACCTGCAGGCAAATGGTTGGTGATCTACTGTAGTGGAGGATAATATATATATTATATATATATATATTTTTATTTTAATTGTAATTTAGTTAATTGTTTCTTGTCTTCACCACCTGGCTACTGTTGTAAAATGTTGAGAGATTCAAATAAAAAATTATAAATAAATAAAATAAAATAAAATAAAAAGACTGTAAGTAACGGCAGAAGCGCATGTGTCTGAGAGTGCAAGTGCAAGTCTGCAGCCAGACCCTCTTTAAGCAATAATTCCTAAAGTGTACAATTCCAGTAATTGTACTTGAAAGGGACAGTTCACCCCAAAATTAAAATTTAATTTATTAATTTACTTACCCTCAGACCATCCAAGATATTGGTGATTTGTTTTTCATCAGAACAGTAAAGGAGATTTTTAGCTGAAATCATTGTCCTTGGTGGTTCATGATAAAACATATAAAAGCAAGACAAAATGAATACCTGTGGCTCCTGATGATCTTATGAAATGAAACAATCAGTCTGTGTAAGAAACTGAACAGTATTTACAACATTATAACCTGTAATCCATAGCCTCAGGCAAACGGTGAAATCTGATTCTTTTATGCAGACTGGGTTTTTTTGGACAGTTAGTTTCAATGAGCTGGTTCAAATAGCCGATTCACAAGTTTGTTTACATAATCACGCAACATATACACAATTATGTTATTGGTAACACTTTACAATAAGGGTACATGAATAATCATGTACTAATGCCTAAATTAACTTTGCTGGTTTAAAGTATTAGTTCCATTAATTAAACAGATCCGTTAGATCAAACGTGGAAAACAGACTAATATCTATCACTAATATTTTGTATTATTTGTTTATGTTTAGTCATAACGTCAGTATTTAGGGTTTGTTTCTGGTGGGACACTTATTAGTGTCGCACTCTAGGCGCTGGCGGTTTGCTGGCATTTTAATCGAATAAATGTTGGCTGCTTTTGTAAACCAAATGAATAATTACATTTATGTTTGCATCTGTGTTTTATTGGAAGTTATGTACAGTAATTAATGGTATTATTTTGTCGTTTAATTGTGTATGCTTCAGTTAGCATTACACTCTAAAAAATACTGGGTTAAATATAACCCAGCGCTGGGTTAAAAAGGGACAAACCCAGATATTGGGTTGTTTTGACCCAGCGGTTGGGTTGTTTTGAACCCAACGCTGGGTCAAAACAACCCAATCACTGGGTCAAAACAACCCAACTGCTGGGTCAAAACAACCCAATAGCTGGGTTTGTCCCTTTTTAACCAAGCATTTTTTAGAGTGTAGCTTCTGGAGGTGCCATATTTTACCTTATGTGTGTCTTTACAGGTATGTTTGGACTTTCGTTTCCATATATGATGTAAATTAATAATAAAAGGACTCTAAATAACCTTTATTGTTGTTTGTTGTACTGGTGGTGTAAAGGAATAAAGATGACTCTTACAGCATGTTTAATGGCTTTTATTTGATGATTTGTTAATGCATCATTGTGTCATGAGTTTACTTTGAGGGGCCCATCATAACTAACTCATTATTAATTACCCATAAACTAACATCAACTTATGGTTTGTTAATGCATTATTTTGTCATGATTTTACTTGAGGGGGCATGTACCTTTAATACCTCTATTAAATTCACCACAATTGTATTCACTTTATAAGATGCCAGAAAGAAGTAAAAGTTGTTCAGAACAAACTAGAACATTCATTTGAATTTAAAGACCAAGGAAAAATTAACAGGATAAATGCATTATGCCTGAACAGGAAGTGAATTGTTTGTGACTCGACTCCTATGCTGTTTTCTGGGATTTGAGAGAAAGCTTCTCTGATCTCCACCCACATGGCAAAATAACCCACCTAGGTTGCCTCAGATTAATGGCAAAGATGAAACAGATTTAAAAATAAACAACATGAAGATTTAAACATACATGGCAAGAGGAAAAAAAAAAAAAAAAAATGTTAATAAAAATCAAGAGAAGATTTTTTTTTCTTCAGCGTCACAGATTTCCGAAGGGTTCCAAGACTTGGAATCTTCAATGCGTGTTGCCGTGGCAGAGCAGGGCTCATCATACAAAATTCATACCTCTGGATTAAAGATGCACGTTAAATATCGCATGCGATTAATCGTGCAGCCCTACTCTGGATACAGTGATATTGCACAGTAATGAAGCAACTAACATTTCACCAGACTGACTGAGATGATGGATTATGACGGGAGGCATTATCTTTCAATCTGCACTGAAAGTACAGAGGCGGTACAGTGTGAAACATCATTCTGTGTCCGGCCTTCAGCAATTTTATTTTCTAAATTATTAATAGTTCTTTATAAGACATTCAGAGAGTTTGGGTGAACTGTCAAGGTTTTTTTATATTTTTTTAAGTATATATTCCCTCTTTGCCAGTTCAATAAAAGGGATTACTTCTTCTGAAAACCAGCAGAAGAAATTATGCTGGAGAAATGATCACTTAGCATCTGCTCAGACTTTCGGAAAACACCCCAGGCACGGCTAAGCCCTGAGCTCAAAGGTATAGATTTCTGAGAATACTTTAGGTAATATCCCTTTTTCTGTGCTTTCCTATTGTTTCCAAGCAAAGTTAAAATGCTCAATGTTCTCACACTTGCATTATAAAAAAAGAAGAAAAAAATCATAAATTCATTGCATCCTCTAAAATGAAGCAAACGCGCACATATTGCTATTTTTGAATATAGTCATAGCAAAAGTGCAGTAGTGGCCAATCTGAAAAATAAATTTTCATAGTTTTTGTAGTTTTTCATAATTTCATAACTTTTCATACCTTCTTGATATAAACACTCATGGATGGTTGACAGAAGCCTAAAATCCCATGCTCAAGGCTCCACCCTTCTTTCTTAATGCACTTTTACATAATCTTTCCGAACCAAAGGAGCCTCTGTTACCATTTCAGTTGATACAATTAATGAATATCAGTCTTTATATCTGATTTTGCCTTATTAATAATCACTTTTAGAATGCAAACTAATAATAAATACTTTTATACTGTTAGATTTATAGTGCTTCATGTTTTAAATCTTTTTGTTTTTGCATTTATTTTACCCAAATAATTATTGCAAGATTTTATATTAAATAAAACTGAAAAGTTTTTTTTTTTTTTACATTAAATATAATAACAGTTAAAAATAAATTACAACACAAGAAACAACAAAAAGGCAGGGGTTACAAGGTTGATAATAACAACGACTATGAAAGATCAGAGGTTTTCACAAAGCTTGTTTGCAGGTGCAGCAAGTTTTATTTATGTAACACATTACGATTGGTCTGGAATACATTTTGCTGAAGCACAAAGAACCTTGGAAATGCGGCGTCCATGTGTTGATCCTGAAGAAAACCTTCCGAAGGACCCTTTAAGCAGTTATTTTTGAGCTCTTCTGTTTGGAATGACCCCACAACAGGATTGTTCTCCCTTCAAAGTCTCCTGCGTAGGCTTCATCACTGTTTGGCTTATGCACCTACAGTATAATCTCTGACATAAGACATTGCTATAATACAAAAATCATGTATTTATATCCATGGCCATAAGCAAGGTTTTAGAAAGGTCCAAAAACTGAGCTTGTTTAGGGGCATATGTGAATTTACTAAAATAGACTATCAGGAAAGTGTAACCAAGTTAATTAAATTTATTTGAAATATGCACACATTCATTCTTAATCTTATGCCTAATATGCTGAAAACGGCTCCATTGAGTTGTTTACATCCCTGGATATTACTGCTGGTTATTTAGCATTACTATTGTTACAAATTGTCAAACAAGTTTTCAAATATTAAATGTTTACTTAAATCTTACATCCCATTTTTTGACCATTAAAAGTATCAAACTGGAATTCACTTTCAGCTTCAGTAAAAAGTAAAGAAGTAAAGAGAGATGATGATGTGCAATTCTGTTGAATGTGAGATAACAGTTTCTTTGCTTAAAGGGGTCATATGATGCGATTTCAATTTTTCCTTTCTCTTTGGAGTGTTACAAGCTCTTGGTGCATAAAGAAGATCTGTAAAGTTGCAAAGACTAAAGTCTCAAATCCAAAGAGATATTCTTTATAAAAGCTGAGTTAACCACACCTACCTAAAACGCCTCGTTCTAACACACCCCCACATGTCTATGTCACTATGTGGGAAGATTTGCATAACACCGCCGAAATGTGCACGCAAAGAAAGAAGGCGGAACTTTTATTCTCGCTTTAGTATTGTTGTTGCCGCCGCCATGTCGTGAAGGCACTGTGTGATTCGTTGTGAAAGCGAAACTACTTTGTTTGGCCTTCCAAAAGAGGACGATATCTGCTTCGTCATGCCTGGAGCTGATCCGTGCTGGTCGCTGAGGAAATGCTACAACTTTGCGCTGTGGATCGTCAGATCGGCTTTCCGCCTCTGCTCACTCTAGCCCTCTGGCCGTTCCTCACGCTAGCCCCCAGCCTCTGCTCACTCTAGGCCGCTGCCGCTCACTCTAGACCACCGTGTAAATACACAAAATAATGTTCTTTTTAGCAGCATCATATGACCCCTTTAAGCTATCTGTTTTGAATACTGCAATAACTTAACTGAACATCTTATGTACTGTTGAATATGAGACGTGTAACCAGTGTTGCCAAGTCCGCGGAATTGGGTTACTTAACACTGTTGCCGCGGGTTGTTTTTCATGTCCGCTTGTTGAAGCGACCCCAATAACGTGATATTTAGACCCTGGAATGCGAATTTTACGGGAGGATCCCCGCCAAAAAAACGCGTATTTTACTCCCTGGAATGCGACTTTTACCGGGGAATCCCCCTCTAAAAGATTGGGCTAGTTTTGAGTAGCAGTTGGGCGGATTTTTTTTTGCTTAAACCTGGCAACCCTGCGTGTAACTGACTGTTGAACATGAGACGTCTTATGTGTGTAATGTTGTGTTTCTGATCCTTTTATGTGTTTACTATTTATTAGATCTATTGTTTTCTTTATTTTATTAGATTATGCACCCAAATAATTGCATTTCAATTTAATTGTACCAGTACAATGACAATAAAGACATTCAATACTGCATTTTTTAATTTGATTGGCTATCTCAGTCATGTTTTCATTCTTAGCCAGGCTATCAGCTAAGATGTGAAAGTAAGTTATGTTGGCATCACACAGTGTTTTGCCAAAGTACAGTTACTATTAAGCAATTATATTCGACTTTTCTTAAACACCTCAGAAAAAAATAGCTCAATAGTGGATATGGCCAAGTTTATTTGGTGGGTTTTAGAATAGCTAAAGTGCTGTAATCCAGGACTAGAAGTCTCAATTTGAATAATGTGATATTTAGAATCCTATTGAATGTTCAATGTGGAGGCAGAGCACAAAGTGCTTAGCATTAGGAAGAGGTCCTTCACCAGAAGCAAGACCTGCAGTGCACTGAGGTCAGTATAGCCACAGGCTAATGTGGGCTCACACAAACACAGGTGAAGCATTTGTGGAAAATATGTGACGGGTTGAGTCCCAATTCACATGCATGCAACCCTAAATTAGTGCATCCCAAAACACTGACACCTGTGCAAAAGTCGCCTCCACAATGCAAGGGAGTTGTGTTGTGGGTGGTTGCCAGTGTACTTGGCAGGATGCACTTGCCAGTACACACTTAGTATATCAGTGTGAACTGAGATTCAGCTTCTCTCAATTAAATTGTTGTTGGACCACTCTATTCCTCCCTCTCTTTCTCTTTCCTTTTAAACACATGCACTGTGCTAAATGCTAGTGTGGCGTTAAGTGCCTCCACGTGTGAAATGGCTAGTAAACAACTTAAACTAATGTGTGGGAAGCATTCTTGCTGCAAAATGGCTGCTGCGAACCCCTCCAACCGGTTGTCAGGTGCCTGAAGCTCAGAAGGTGTCGAACTCCTGAAGAAAAGAAACCTGGTGATGCATATTCAGCACGTAGCCTTAGCTAACCCACACAGCATAATCAGTCATGAACTGCTCACAGCATGTGTTTGAAAAGACCAGGAAAGATGAAGATGTAAGTTTCATGCAGATCTTTTTGAACTCCAAGAATTACAGAGCATTTTATATTTGCAACCACTTCCGTGGCTCCATTTTCAAGCTCTAATTAGCACAGCTCTCAAAATGAACCATAATTAAATCTGTGCTTCGAGATCGCTACCACTAAATTGATTGCTCATTTTACAGCCACAACCTCTATGGTCTGAGTTCTACAAATGCAGAGCTAATGCCATGTTCCAGGCAAAGTCGGAGGTGGAGACACTCAGGTTGAAATTCATTCCTGTCAATCTTACGTCATGATCTAATATCAACAAAACAAGATGGTGACAAGACTCACCAAGACAAATTCATTTTCCTATTCCAATTATGGCCCTAACAATCCATGAACTCAAATTGCAATTATATTATCTCATCTATATTTACCCTCGTGCCTTCTTAGAAATAGGCGCTTTGGTAATTGTGATTCATTTAACATTGCAGATTACATTTTTTTTCAGTGATAATAGTATATCTAAATATTTATTATTCACTGTTTTATCTGTTTAATCACTGTCATTTTCGAAATTACATTAAATGACACTTCCCCTGAATTTGGGGTTAAATTATCGGACCTAATTTTGAACGTCGAAAGTTCAGCCTGAGTGAAATTCCAAGCAAAAATGTTTAACCCTCATGTTGTATTGAAAATTATTATTTTGTAATCCTGGTCAAAAATGACCTACCTTTTAATTTGCTTGTAAATCTCCCCTTGTGCTCTATTATTGTGACCTGCTGGATTCTTTTTGTCAACTTGTTTTCTTTCAGTTAGCACAGGTTTTGTATTTCTTTTTGGAACTGACTAATCATAGGCCTCATTGATTTGAGCTTATGCATCTCAGTATTTGAGTGAAAAAAATTCAGAAAAAAAAGAGGTGCATAAACACGGATCAATGAGGCATATGATTAATTGGTTCCAAAAAGATACATAAAACATGCCCTAATTGCAAATAAACAAGTAGATATATAAAAAATGAGATTGAATCCAATGTTTGGAAATAACATAACATAATGAGAAATGTATAAGCAATTTTTTTGCAGGTCAGTATAATTATTATTAACATTATTATTTACAAGGAACACATTCAGGTTAAGTACAGGAAGAGGTTGAGGATGCAAATGCAAATGCTGTCTAAAATGCAGCATGTTTTACACCAGCACTATAAACAAAAACTGCAAACAACAGCATTTCTTGAAAGTGTTTAATTTTTACTGTAAAGACATGCAAGCATCATGAACCATTGGGTACTACATGAAAAGGCCTGCTGACAGAGACAGGCGTACAAGGTTTAGGCTGGGTTTTAAACTTCAGTCTAGCATGTTGAGCTGAGCAAATCTAGTTGAGCTGAACAAAGCTGTAATATATTTTAGCACATCCTCAAACCACAGCATCAGGTCAGAGCTGTCGGACAAAACAGCATTGTGCCCCAGACAAAAATCCTTCAGGTCTCCAGGAAAAACATGCAGCAATATAAAAGTCTCGTACACTTATACAAGGCAGTCTGAGACCAAAGTGGTGTTTTATATTCTGTCTTGAATTGCTTCGGCTTCCAAAACTCTGTAAAAGACACCATTTTGAGTAAAATGTAATTTATTAATGTCATTTCATGTTTCAAAGAGTCTTTCATCGGATTCTTCAAAGCCCCTATCCCATGGGTGTCCAGTCCTGCTCCTGGAGGGCCAATGTCCTGCACAGTTTAGTTCCAACCTGCTCAAACACAGCAGCCTGAAAGTTTCTAGGAGAGGTCCTAAAGACCTTTATTAGCTGGTTCAGGTGGGTTTAATTAGGGTTGAAGCTAAACTTCCGGAGAGAGTGTGGATTTAGTGTGTGTTAAGGGCACTGTGGTTTGGCGTATTTAAGACCTGGGACAGTCTTGCACACTTACTTCCTGTCGTGTGCACGTGCTCTCAAGTGGCCAAGACTGCAAGTGTGTGTATTTGGACAGGGCATCTGTTGGACAGTGTCCCTCCCTACATAGGCTCGCTGAAAAACATGCTTCTACATAAATTTTTGCAAAACATTTATCACAGTACATGATTTGTAAACTAATACATTCTGACATTTGCATTACATAACCAGCTCCATATGGACTGCTTTTCTTATAGCTTGCTTGCTAGTTCACCTGGTACAACATTTTAATTTAGGTACTATTCCTGTTAAACATGAGTCACAATAATAGACTCGAAACAAGCCTTAATGATATAAATGCTTCAGCAAATGTGCTTTTATGTCTTGTTTGCTTCTGTTAACACTCTTTAGGTTTAGGATTGGATTTAATGTAGGTGGTACATTATTTTCAAACACGATTAACCTTTTAGAGCCACTCACCAGACAACAACCAATGTGGTAAAATGTCAACAGATTCATGTTCTTCTCTTTCGGGAAAAAAAAAAAAAGCACATTTAGTGCCACTCACTGGACATTTCATTTTGAAATGAGCCAAAAATGGCTCTCGCGGTGGCTGTTGTTTGCATGTCTGTAAAGTCCACCTGCCATGGACTACTAACAGTCTAAGTGTAGACTCAGAAGGACCGTGAGGACTTAGGGCGGCTTTTTAGACAAAACCTTAGTCAAGGCTGTTTTGTTTTCTATTTATTTTCTCAATACTTTTTGTCTGTGTCATAGTGGAGCATCTGATGACCGAAAACTGTCACTGGGGTTGTGAGATTGTCCTGAAAAGTACACTGTACCAGACAAGCTTGCCGAAGCATGAGGCCAGAGGTAACTCAAAGGTTACCAGCTGACTGAACCTCGCTCTCCAGATATTACTTCACTCATTCCTCCTTCATTGCTCTCTTGTGTCATCTAGCCATCAAAAGAGTTGCCTGTAATACTCTGCAAAGGTAACAGACCTCTTTCCCTTGGGCTCGGAGCTTAAGTCAAATTACAGTAACATATTCTGACAGCCTGACCTGCATGCACACCGGAACCATGGGAAAACCAGAGAAGGTTTCAGTGGCACCATATCAAACATTCATTATTCATCTGTTCCATTCTTAAGTCACCAGAAAAGCAACAGATTTTTTTTTTCATTTTATTTTCATGTAGACCTCCTTGATTTGTGATGTAAATCAAAAAGGAAAGTCATTTATTTTGATCAAACATTGCAAAAATGCGCCTAACATAATGTGCACAGGTAAGACAAAGTACTTATCTTTTTTAATAAAAAAGTAACATTTGATTAATATTTTGGGAGTTCTTTGTCTGAGCATGCAGTCGTTTTTGTAATTTAGGCTACATGAGACATCTGGAGAAACAAGACTTTTCAATGCATGATCAGTTTCTGATCTGCAGCTGTGGAGTGAAGACAGATAAGTGATGGATCCAAAATGAGCAGTCTTAGCTCATTAACAAAAACCTAGCATGCAGCAGGCTTTCTCCTGTTGTGCGTACAAAAAGCCTGATGCTTGTCTGTTTGTGATTAGCAGCAAATTAATTTAATTTTTATCCACATAAACTCCACAAATGCAAGGTGCTTTTTTTTCTGTCAAGCTTCTGATTTTCTTCTTTTCTATGTATGAGGAGCTTCATTTTGCTTACTAGAACTGGGCCTCACAAAGATAAATTGTACCTGAGTACTTGAGTTGCCATAGTAACACTTTATCCTCATTATGGTCGAAAAAGGGCAAGGGAATAGAAAAAAAGCTGGTTCTATCCTTCTCTTAAAACAGTGACGAATCCACCATTTCCGCAAAGAAACCTTAATATGACACTTTCATTTATGAGTAACTTCTGAGACTATACATTTATTACAGACTGATAAGAAACACGCTTACAAACTCTTTCTTTTATGTCTAGTCATAATTCTCTCCATAAAGGACTAAATATAGCACCTTCCAACCAATTAGTCTTTAAGCATTCACTGCGGTCCAGTGCGACAACCCTTTGGCAATGCCCAAGACAACTGGCACAAAAAGAAGGGGCTGGAGGGGGAGGTTTGCCTGCCAGCCATGCCTCACTTCACAGTTATTACCTAACCCAACCTGGCACTGCGATGATTCTCGCAAGTTGTTCAGGTCCACGAGGGCTAGCGAAAGCGTGTGCGTGTCTCAAAGAAGGTTGGATGTGTACATCACGTCAAAGGCCTTGTGAGATTTGATACGACACATTCTACATTGATACACTGTAGAATTAAAACAAGATGTTGAGTTCAAAAAGTTTTTTTTTTTTTCAAGAAACAATGTCTAGTTTAAAACATGTTAGAAATGTACTCATTGTATTAATATTGGTTTCACATGGTTTACAATTTCTTAAATATGATTTTAAGATCAGTTTTATAAACATTTAATAAACTATTTAATGAAAATGTTATGTGGCGTAACCATCAAGTGAAGAGTAATAAAATATTCCTTACATTTTAAATACATATAGGTGAAAACATATGAACAATTAATCAAAATAATAATAATGATGATTATATATTACAAATATTACGCTACATTTTGTGGAGTTGTAGCACATTTTACAACCTAAACTAACCTTGCCTTATTGTAAAACGGTCAAATTATCTGTTATTTTAAGAAACTACTAGGTTGCATTTTATTTAAAGGTGGCCTTGTTACAGTGTACTTATACAGTTATGAGTAATATTAATTAACAACATGTACTTACTATAGGGTCAGGAGTAAGGTGTGATTTAGGATTAGTTGCATGTATGTATGCATAACTTATTGTTTTTACTATAATAAATACATGCAACATGTAACTAGCACACTGTAAAATAAGGTATTACTGATTATTATTAACACACAATCATGAGGGTCTGCAGGGGTTCTTAATGTTACAGAGGAGGCTCCCGTACCGCCTCCTCTGCACCACCAGAGGGAACTGTCTCCTGAATATTAGCGATCTCCCATTCGGACTCCATTTCCCATCATCCCTCATACCTGGGACTGATTACACAACCACACCTGCACCTCATTTGCACACTCACACACACACACACACACACACACACACACACACACATATAAGCCACACCATCACACGGACTCTTTGAGAAGTCTTGATTTGCCCTGGCTGTCATTTCCGAGCGTTATACCCGTGTTTGTTTTCTGTGTATCTGACCTTGGACTGTTTCCTGATTCTCTGTTTGCTAGCCGCCTGCCCTGATCTCTCGCCTGGTTCACAATTCTGTCTCTGCCTTGTCTTTGCTGTTCTGCCTTGCCGGTATTTGACCCTGTACTGTCTGACTATTCTTAATAAAGCTGCAAATGGATCCAAACCCTTCTGACGTGTCGCAACACTTAATATGATATCACCTTTTTTTAAATAATTTTTCTTCCTAATATTTTGACTCAGATATCAGGACAGTTGTATTACCCTCAGAGTTTTACTTGTATGCCCCTCAAAAATGTCAAAATAAATTTTTCTTCAGAAATAAAAAAAATTTTCAGTGTAAAAAATAATCATAGAAGAGTATTCAATCTATTTTATGTACAACATTTTTGTATATTTGAGGAAAATGTCCCTCCCATTAACATCCCCTGCCACCAAATATAATGAAGCAAATCACGATTAATGGCTGTGAAGAAAGAAAGGAGTTATTAACTATTTGAAAAAAAGACAAACTTCCTTTTTCATTATGAAATATGTCAACAAAGGAATGCAAACTGTGCTTATAAAGTGACTTAATTGGGTCTTTAAAGACAAATTTATACTTGTGCTTGTAAAAGCTCTATTTTCCACATTTCTCTGCCTCCACACTTCAGATTTTGGTGGTTGTCCTTTCATCATAAATAAATGGTGGTGATGCAACTACTGAGCAAACTACAGGAAGCAGAGCAGCCAAACCGGGACTTTTCCACCCTCGTTTCTCTTTTTTTAGCACTAGCTGTTCTCTTGTATGACAGATCGAAGCTTCACCCCGCCCTAGCCGTTTTGCTTGGAGACCCATCGGTCCACATCAAGCCTGAAAATGTTCTTCTCCTCACGTTTTTTCCAGCCCCTCTGGCTATAGCCTCATTATACACCTGATGCTTGCAGCCAGTCGGAGGTCTGGAGGGCTGAAGTTTCCCTCATAACTGCAGGGCTCTGTAGCCCAGAGCGGTGGGCTGTGCTTTGGTTAGCAGACTGCACACATGGTGGGTGGTGCATCTTGGTTGTCCTTAGTGCTGAATGCTGAACAGTGTGCGCTGCCAATCAGGATGAATAAAAAAGCGGTGGCTTTGATTTATTGTTTGCATAATTCTATTTTAATTTATTCTGATTTTAATTTAATCAGTTTTAATCTCATACTTAGCACAAGGTCTCAAAAGTTGCAATGGACTTCAGTAATGTAAAAGTTTAGAGTGCAAAACTCAAGGGGAGAGAGTTCAATATACACCCAATTACCAAGAAAACCCCTTAGGGTATGAAAACATTGAACACATAGGCTACAAGTAATGAAACACACCTTCCATCAGAGGAGAAAAGATAATGCTGCCCTTCATGGTCCAATATGAGATCGCTGACACAAGTTAATAGCAGCAATTGGCAGCAGTATATCCGTTAAAATACAACCAGGAGTCTCCTTTACCCTCAAACCTTGATTCAGATCCCTCTCAGGGTAACCTACCAATAATCTTTTCTCTTCACACTCAAAATGCTGAGTTAAAGCATAATGCGTGGTTATTTTTTTTTAACAATGTAGCTTTTTAACAAGTTCCGCAGGTTTATTTATAGGTTTGGGAACTGAGGTCTTATTCAGATAAATATCTGAAGCGAATAGCGCAAGTGGATAGCGTTCTGAATAAAAGATAAATAAGGTTCAGTTCTGTTCACGCATGTGGATTTTCTCACTGATGTTGATGGAATACCAAACTAAAATTCTCAGACAGTTGTCTTGCACTACTTGTTTAACGCCATTGCAACACCACTACAGAATCTACAGCAATACAGAGAGTGTAAAGGAGTGTAGCCTGGTTGCAGAATGAATGACTGGTATGAGCTGGTTCTTTTTAGTAAATCAAGACAATACATTACAACCAACCAGTCAAGTCAATATTTATTTGTATGATGCTTTTATGATACACATACACGTTGTTCATATTTTTGAAATTTCATGTAGTGATGCTAGCTTTAACAAAATATATGAGCTTCACATCACATGTTTTAGTCTGCTAAATATATATATATATATATATATATATATATTCATTAAGTTTTATATATTAACAATCTAAGAATGAGGCAATATCATTTGCTGCCACAGATGCTGTTTATATTTATTTGTTTTGTATTGTAGTTGTATTTTGCGGCCATATTTGATGTCACACCCATGTCCTTGGAAATATAAAGTATATGTCAAGACATGGGCTCTTTAACTGTAATTCACTTAGCAAATTCGATGTAGGTTACTTACTGTGTGATCAGATTATTTGGTAAGTCTTGTCACGCAGTCTTATTTAGCAAGTGCTGTGCCATCTAACAATGCCACAAAAGTTTTATTTTCCAGCAAATTACACAGCACTCATTAAATGTGCTATCAAGACTTGTCTAAGAAAAATGCTTTAATCAAGAAGATTTAAAATGAGAAGACGGAGAAAATGAAGCTGCTCACAGCACAGATGTTTTTACTAAGTTCTGAACACAATGACCCCCTGCCATTTTAATTTCAGAAATTCAGTGCAGGCTGACGTCAATGATAAGACCCTTGGGCACAACAAGTGGCTGCTCTAACAAAGGGTTTTGATACCTACAAAGTCTGATGTTTTGATGAACCATTATTCAAGACCCTCGACTGTTGTTTTATAACAGAGTAAACTGCCCTAAATGTTTCAGATGGCTTTCTCCCCAAGATTTCTGGCCATAGACAGTAACGAATGAAGATTTTGATGGTCTACAATGAATAATACATTCATCTACAATAAATATTGCATTTAAAATGTTTCACTTCTGCTTTTATGAGTGAATATGAAGACAGTAAGAAGATTCAGAAGTTACTGGGAATCAGCATGAGGTTTATTCTGAAACTGAAACCTTCATGAACATTCAAGTAAGATTATGTCAGCTTCTTCTCAACAAAGTCTTCTCATATCACCGGCTCCCCGACAAACACTTCTTCACATTGCTTCTCCAGCATTCACGATCCAGAAGCCCCCCCTGTGGTAAAGCCTAATTCCTTCTTTCTACTCCGCTGAGGTCTCTTCTTTCATCGTGGTCCAACTCTTCCATCCTGAGCCCGGATTACCTACCTCTTTCCTCCGCTACCTCTGCAGCCAGGAAGAGGAAATCACACTTCTCTGAGTTCACAATGCCCCAAATCCACCGTCTGCGTCCTCCATCCCCATTCACAAGGATGATTCCATGGAAGAAAAAAACTCTCATCCCAGCCAAGAGCTCTCTTCCCCTGACTTGGAACCCCACGTGGGGCTGTCTTGATGTCTCCACTCCAGTTTTGAACCACTTTTTTTTTTTGCATCTCTGGGGAGAAATGTGAGCGAGAGCTTACAGCAAGCTTTGTTTTAGGAGCTGTTTGGTCGGATGTGACCTCGTTTGAATTCCCAAGAAGGAGCAGATTTTGCTAAGCATGTTAATACATGCAAAAGTCCAGTGATGTGATCGAGATGTGAAATACTTGAGCCAATCAAAGGATTTTCTTAACTTATTGTTTTGGTTCAGCAGATCAAAATACATTTTAGATTACACATCATTAGAACATTTATTGGATGGTTCTGTTCTCTTTGATTACATAAAAGCAAAAACTCAGATTCCAATGAATGTATACAAAACTTATTAGAATTTTAATAAAATACCAAAATCAAAGAGTTTTACAAAGTTTGGTTCATTTAAAAGTACTTGAATTTCTACATTCTTCGAAAGAGTTTCCTTTACTGCTATTCTATTGTCGTTATATTTTAAAAATGGTTTGCTGATGGTAGTGTTAAAGAACCACAATTGTTAGTTAGATTCCCTAGTAAACTCATTTAAACTGTTGGTTTAAACCATTTAAATTATTCTTATATGACTATTCAAGTCATTATTTTCATCATATTTTGAAACAGAAACAAGAGAGAACAGTTTTAGATAGAATAACACTATGTGTGTGTGTGTAGCCTAAGGTTGATTAACTGGAAGTTAACATATGGCAAAAAAAGTGATTATATATATTTAAAAGTGCTTTTGCCATGCAATATAGTTAAAATTATCATTACACTTTAAAACAAAAAAATGCATGAAATTCTACTGTGAAATTTTGACTTTATTTATTTATTTAGAAACTTTTACAAATGTGAACCTGGACCACAAAAACAGTAATACGTTTTTTTTTTTTTTAATTGAGATTTATACATCATCAATAAATAAACGTTCAATTGATGTATGGTTTGTTAGGGTAGGACAAAATTTGGCCGAGATACAACTATCTGGTTTTGACCCATACAATGTTTTTTTGGCTATTGCTACAAATATACCCCAGCGACTTAAAGCCTCGTACACACTGGGACGATTATCGCGCGCGCTTATCACCAACGTTTTTCTGTTCAGACACCAATGAGCCCAGCAGCTCTACATTCATCTTGCCTCGATGCATCTTCTTGGTCTACTTTCTTCCTCTTTGACGTTAGGTATCAATGTGTGCTCCTGCAAGACTGTTTTGTGCTTGAGCGCCACCAAGTCGTGTTTTACTGTAACTTCAGCAGCTCCAGGCACGTGAACAAAAGCGCCAATCTCATTGGTCGGCCAGTTTTTAACGTGGCGCGTCAAACAAAAAAAAACGAGCCCAAGGCATTTAAAAAAAAATGACGCTTTTACGCCTCGCGTTTTGCGCGTCGGTGTGCACACTCACATTGGCGCCCTTTGTTTAGTCACGAGACGTTAAACATCGGCGATAATCGCGTGCAATTTTCGCCCCGGAGTGAACAAGCCTTAAGACTGGTTTTGTGGTCCAGGGTCACAAATATGGTGGTACTAAAAGATTACTTTATAGAACTTTTAAGAAAGCATAATCGTTAGGTGAAATCAGATGTGTTATATTTTATATGATTCTCATCAAAAAATTTGCATTATGAGTATGGCGGTGTAACAAACAAGCTCAATAAGCTACGCTGCCTCCCAGAACCATCACTACCGGTTAAAGTCTGATAGCAAGCGCGCGCGTGTGTGTGTATACATGTGTAAGACAAGAGAAGGCAGGAGTAGCAGCACGGGGTAAAAGAGGCACGGTTTGTTCTTTCTCTGTCTCAGCTGGGAGAGGACCTCAATCCTGACCCAGATACCCCACCCTTCCTTCTCCAATCTGGACCCGATCCAGCGAGCACCGTGGGCGAGTCTGAGACAGTAAAGGAAATATGTGAAGGCGTCAAAAGAGAGAGACTGAAACGGAGGAAAAAAAGAGAAGAGGCAGTGAGTTGGGATCCCAGCTGGAGTCAGACTCCATCTTGAAGGAGAGTCAGGAAGAGAAATGATGGAATGAATGTCGCTCAGCGTGTGTGAGACAGCTCGGGCCTCATCTTTCTGTTTGAGCGGTCGCAGCACAGCGCTTTCATCATCTTGAGTGGGAGAGATGCCCATCACGGTTTAAAGCTCGCTGTACAAGATTGTCATTGTGTTTACTGGCAGGTCATGGTGCGTCTCACCTGCATGCAGACTGTTCTGTCACATTAGCAAGGTGACTGTCATTTTAGCAAGGTGGCTGTGTAGAAAACGATGGACACCGATAGCTATTTGCCTCATGCTAATTGCTCAATGCTGACAAGGGCGTTTATAGCCTAATAATACTTTAAAATGCATTCAGAATTGAGCTATTTGTCATTTAAAGGGATAGTTCACCCAAACATTTTGTCATCATGTTGTTCCAAACCTGTATGAATTTCTTTCTTCTGTTGAACACAAAAGAAGACATCTTGAAAAATGTTGGTAACCAAACAGCTGCTGGTAGCCATTGACTTCTGGTGAACGTGATTTCACCAAGTACAGCATGTTCCTGGATCAACATCCTTGTTGATCCTGGAACAACATTCCTATCAACCAATCAGAATTGATGGATAACTTTTCAGGAGATATCTGTTTTAGGCTTACGATCAGGGTTAGGTGCTTCTACACCCTTGTTAATCAGCTATCATTTCACACTGTTTTTAGGAATAAATTATGGGTAGGGTTAGGTTTAGGGGTAGGGATTGGGTTAAGTCTATATTTTTGGACAGTTATGTTGAACCAGGTTCAACAAAAGATGTTAATCCAGGAGCATGTCTTACTTGGCAAAATCACAGCAACCTTTGACTTCTATAGTATGAGGGTTATCAACATTCCTTAAAATATGTTCTGCTTTTATTTGCTCAAAATTGCATACAGTAAAACAAACATGAATATGAATTCAATTTAAAATAACTATTTTCTAAATGAATATGTATCAAAATGTAATTTATTCCAGTGGCGGCAAAGCTGACTTTTCAGGAGCCTCAAGGCATTAAGTCAGGATTACTCTACAAGTCTTTATTGGCACATGATTTTCCAGAAATCATTGTAGTATGCTGATTTGGTGCTCAATTATTAAAAACAGCCAGAAAATCATCATGTGACTTCTTAAATCAAGATGGCTCCCAGTTCCAGTATTGTTAGCGTGGCATTCAAAATGGTCAACATGTGACTGAAACGTTTGCCTTGTTGCCTTGTTTTTTTTGTTTTGTTTTTTTCAGTAAATTGCCAACATTGCCTTCATCTCGCTTGCGATTTTTGATTTTTGTAGAGTGTGCGGACTTTTTAAAAGTATTTTACTTTTTGGTGCTCAATTATTAGCAATTATTATTGCTGCTCAATTATTAATAATATTTTGTAATTTTATCAATGTTGTGTGATATTTTTCTGGAAACTATGATACTAAATATATAGGTTACAGTTGCCAAAATGCCATCCCGTAATACCAGAAACATTGTCATTATAAGTGACCCTGGAGCACAAAACCAGTCTTAAGTCGCTGGGGTATATTTGTAGCAATAGCCAAACATACATTGTATAGGTCAAAATTATAGATTTTTATTTTATGCCAAAAATCATTAGAATATTAAGTAAAGATCATGTTCCATGAAGATACTTTGTAAATTTCCTACTGTAAATATATTACAGCTTAATTTTTGATTAGTAATATGCATTGCTAAGAACTTAATTTGGACAACTTTAAAGGTGATTTTCTCAATATTTAGATTTTTTTTTGCACCCTCAGATTCCAGATTTTCAAATAGTTGTATCCTATCCTAACAAACCATACATCAATGGAACACTTATTTATTCAGCTTTCATATGATCTTTAAATCTCAATTTGGAAAAATGGTCCAGGGTCACATATTCTTCATAAACTTCAGACAACCACAGCTGCCAGTTTTGATTGTAAAATTTTTTACTTTAGAAGATTGCCGTTGGGTTTGACACTGGGTCACCGAGTTACTTATATCTCTAAACAGTGTGTGTACACCATTTTGGACTCATTTTCTTTTTCGCCTCCGGGCTTATAAATTGTGGGCCAGGCCGACATTTCGAGGTCTCAGTTGAGGAAAATTAGTCTTTGGATGAGAGAAGACACTAAAAAAGACGTCTGAGCTGCTTTCTAATTCCGTATTCTGGGCCAAGTCCTCAATGGTGAGGTGGAAGACACTATGTAGGTACCTGAAAAGAGGTTAGGGGCAATGCAAACTCACTCCTGATTGAAGGATACTACAGTTACAGATGCAACAGCTCCACTAATAAACCCAGCATGATGCGGCATCATCCGGCTTCTTGGCATTCACAAGTGTGAAGGATTCAAATTACGTGAGATTACATTTAGATTCGCTTCTGTGGTCTGCTATGAATGCTGACTGGATGAGCGTGTCATATATTTAAGCTTATCTAAGAAAGAGGGAATGCTTGAGCTTGTGTTTCTGTATAGATGTGTATGTCAGCATGATACCCATCAGATGTGGCCTATTGCGCACTGGGCTGCATCACTAAAACAGAGTTACAGCAACAGCCTAATCGCCCTTGTGCTGGCTTGGGAGCTGTTGTCTGTCGCAGTCAGAATCTTATTGTACCAGCTAACAGATGGTAGGAGTGGAATAGTGGTCTCTTGCGTCCAGCAGATGGCACTTATGTCAAAGTGAAGCATTGTGAGGGCCCTGCAGTTGCCTGTTGTTTGTTCATTTACACAATAGTTCCCAATCAAGCTGTGTAATACACTTACTGGCTGTAAAGTGTTCAGCTGGCAGAACAGGGTCTGTTTCACCCACCTGATTTGATATGTAGGGATGGGGTGGTATAAAAATAGTATAATGCTCTCTCTCTCTCTCTCTATATATATATATATATACATATGAGATGAGATGATATAAACAGCTATTATAGGCAGTTAAATTTGCCACGTTCATTGAATTAATTCATGCTTAATTTGTGAATTAAATGTTAAACCAAAAACAGTAAAATCTAGTTAAAATGATCAAGGCATATTTTCCATTTAATGCACATGTAACTAATAATTAATCAAATCATTGATACTGACAGTTTGTTTTGCTGGTATAAATGAACGTGTCTAGGTTGGTTCAGTGTTGACTCAAATAAAGCCAGTTAATATAGATGTTGCTATTTTTAGGTTATTATTTTTTTTGCGCAATAATCATAATGTTGCTTAATTTTATATAGCAACAAAATCGTCACGGATATATTGGGACATATTTAATATGTCATTCAGCTCTAATAATATGCCAATCGGTCTGAGGAAGAGAGATTTAAAAAAAGGAGGAAGGACATCCTGAACTGGTTTCATTTCAATGACCCTCAGGGGAAGAATTACACTGTTGATGAGATAGGTGGAGTAACCAGACCAGACATGGACCAATTAATCAACACTGTGAATATAGTAATAATTTTTAATAATTTTTAATGTTTTAATAAAACCATAAGCCAAATAAAAAACACATCAAAATGATCACAAAGCTCACAATATTGATTTAAGTTATACAGTATCACCAGTGCGAGTTTCATTTCAATGACCCTCTGGGGAAGAATTACACTGTTGACGAGATGAGTAGAGAACAATACGATAACGGCTGCAGGACGTCAGGAGTTACAGATGGATCGTTATTGGTGTCGGCAAACAAATGTTCTGGTGGGCCTTCTGTGTCCCCAACAAGAGCCTGGGTCCCCTGGACTGCCTCCAATAACACAAGTCATAACCATAAAAAAAGCAGTGCTGTCCTCCCTCCCATATTCCATATTTCACCCTCATTCTCTTTGTCTTTCCCTCATTCGTCCTCATAAGTTAGTGTGAAATGACGGGACATTCGAGAGCCGTGTGCATGTCTGAATGTGTGAGTATCTCTGAATGTGTGAGACAGATGCTGGTTTTGAGATGAGTGCATTTCAAAAGAGACCCATAACAGACAACTTTAACACACTCTTGGCAATTCCAACACTGGCTCATTGAAGAAAAAAAAAAAAGAAAAAGAAAAAAAAAACACCTCTACCTACATTTTTGTAAAACTCCAAAAACTGACCTATACATACAATCACTGTGGTTTTCAGGTGAAATGAACAGCAGTACAACATTAACGTTCATTTTCATTTTTATGATTATATTTTATGATTTCATGGGTAGATTATCAATTAATAAATACCTGCTATTGCTTGGTTTCTTGCACAATACTGTTATGACCTCAAAATACTTTTACCATAGTGGATGATTTGTAAAATAATACATTTTGATATTTACATCAGCTCCCCATGTGTGGCCTTTCTGACACTGAAAACCTGTTTGATAGCTCACCTACAGCATTGCATTTGTGATGTGGAGTCAATGGGAATGAGCTCAAAGAGCTCAAAGAAGCAATGAAAAAGTAGAACATGTTTTTTTCTCTCAAATTTGCTTTTATTCACACAATTATTTAAGTTTAGGGTAAGGTTTAGTACGTTGTGCGAGGTACGTTGCAGTACGTTATTTTCAAACGCCATATTTTGTACCTTTTAGCGCCACTTACTGGACTTCCATTTCTGAAACTGCCGTGATATGAACAACAACAATAAACTTTGCCAGATTCATGTTCATCTGTTTTGGATAAAACTGTCACCTCAAGTATTTTCAATGAGTCTGGGTTGGGCAGTTCATAACTATTTTACATTTTTGACTAATTGGTGGCAAATTTGTATGAACAAGATTGTATGAATTAACTCAAATTTGCCACCAAGTCAAAACGTAAAATAGTTACGAATTGTTCAACCCAGACTTATTTTGTACGATTTGTACAATCAGATACAATTTAGATAACATTAGGAGTAAGACTTTAAAATGAACTGAGCACTCTGTCAAGTCTCCTGATCTATGAAAGAGCAACCTTTGACTAGCAATAGAGTTTTCATCAAGAGAGAGAGGAGACTGAACTGCAGGAACAGATTGTCCTATTCATGCGCTTTATTACTGCAGTGAGTTCCCTTTCATGGGAACTTCGAACTGCGTCCTCTAGGGGTCGCTATGGGGAACGCCTCGTCGTGACCCGTGTCTGAAGCATACATTGAAAAAACACCAACTCGTTGGCCGGCGACAGCCTTGACGTCACTACCGGTGCAACTATAGTATAAATAGGCGCCGGGAGCACACATCATTCACTTCTTCATCTGAAGCTTGCGTCCGCAGCATGGCAAGAAACCTAGAGGACGCAGTGTCTCGTTCCCTACTCAGGGAACCATGGTTACATAAGTAACCTGAGACGTTCTGCCCAAACAGTGGATCTTGCTGTATATCCAAATTAAACTCCAGCACAATCCAATACAATCCAATGAAAACTCACAGTCTGTGTTTGAAATGAATCCAAAAAGTTTATTGAAGACTTGTACACAGTTCCAAGTAAGGAACTGTGGGTTCAACAAGTTCAAATAACTAGCTAAACATACTGAAAGAAATACTGGAAAAGTATTGCACAAGCAATATACAATATCACAATATAAAGTCACCCTGTGATGTCTCTTGAACTCGGAGGCAATGCTTAATACTGCTGTGCGTGTCCACTCCATCCACTCTCCATCTGCCATAGTTCAGTCAATTCCCCACTAAAGCGCTGTCATGATGAGTCCTAAAACCAGGAAATGAGTAAGTTTTTCTCAAGCTCAAGATGTTTTCAGATTTTCTTTTGATTTGATTAACTTTTTGACATTTTTTCTCACAATTTACTGTTGCTAACACGTGGCTAATTGCGACTACAGAGGTTGTTGGGGACATTAAACATCATCACGCCGAACAGGTAAACTCATCTACTTCACTAGTCTATGTTTACATCCTTGCTGTGTTTATACTCACCCTCTTGCAAACTACTAACTTAAACTTTCCAATGTGTAGTTTATAAACCAAATTCATGCAACTGTTATGTAGTTTTTTTATAGTCTATCTTTAGCTTTTTACTTCTGGTGACTGTATTTAGGCTTGAAAATTCATTTATAAAGATTATATTGATGAACTGTGTAAAAATGATAAATTGTTGGTCACAGGCCTTAATTTCTGCAATATTCCAATGGCCAAAGGAAAAATCCTATTGGTTTTTTTTGTGGGAAAAAGGCTGATACTACTTTTGAACTTGTGATATGTACATATACACGCTCTCTCACACACACACAAACACACACACACACACACACACACAC
>NW_015550822.1:39946-41442 GCF_001515605.1 Sinocyclocheilus anshuiensis | reverse complement strand
TATACACCCTCTCTCTCACACACACACACACACACACACACACACACACACACACACACACACACACAATTATTGTGAGAGAGATACCACAGTCAGGGCCTTAAAAGATGCCTTTAAAAGCTTCCAGTGTATGATTTGAATATCATACACTGATATATACAGTACAATATATACACGTTTATAATAAATACAATAAAATTACATCCTTTGTAATGTTATTTAGTTTGCCAGAGACTAGAAGAACACTGTATTCTTATAGGTTTATGTTTCATAGCACAGGTGAGTTAATGTTTCATGATTTACTATTTATTAACTATTTCATAACAGTCTTGGATGTTTTTCCTAAGATGATAGAATGCATATACAGCTATAGCATAAAAAGAATTGAAAGAGAAATATTCATTTGAAGATCTTTGACTTTTTATTCCTGATTTTGGTGCCAAATCTGAGCACAGTGTGATATATTGTTGAGATCTCTTCTGAAACACCAAAGGAGATATATGTAAGTGAGCTTAGATGCAGAATGCTTAAGGAAAGGTCTCAATTTACTCTCCATCCATGTCATTGCTGTCTAGGAGAACTAATTTGTCATTTTTATTCCCTACAGGTGACCTTTAACCTTTCATCTATTCTACTCAAAAGAGTAAACCTCACCCCAGACACATATAATGTAATTGCTAATTACTTCATAACGTGAGAAGGATAAAACCAGCCTCATTTAAATCACTGATGTCTCATTTACGTCTACAGCAATCAATCATTTCTTTGTATGTAAAGTCTGAGGGTGGGGAAGACGCTCGCTGATGTGATCCTTCACTCTTCAGAAACTCCAGTAAACACAAATTATAAATCCTTCTCAGTCCATTTAATATATTATGCATGCAGCCATGCTTACATGCAGATAAATAAGCTACAGGCCAACTGATATGCTGAGTGAATATCTAACAAAACACATGTGCCCTTGGCATGAAAATGCGGATTTGTGGCTCATGCTGCATTCGCATCTATCATCACATGCCTACATCCCTGTTCCAAAACTGAGCTTGACTTCAGGCTGATCACGAGCCTCTCTGGATTTTCACATGTACTCAAGGCAATAAGTAGATACTTTGAGTGGGACTTACTCAGACGGAGGAGGATTTGGGATCGATGTGGCTTCTGTAGATGGTTATGTTTACATAAGAATGCCAATGGTAACCATTCTTCAAAATGAAGATACATGTCATACAGGTTTGGAACGACATGAGGGTGAGTAAATGATGGTGGAATTTGTGGGTGAACCTTTCCTTTAAGAAATGCCAAATTCTAAAGGTAGCTACTGCAAGCCATGGAATATTGAACTACTCAATACTATTACATTATAAGGTTGCATAATCACCAGTTATAGAGCACACTGTCATGCTAATCAATTATTGTATATCTTAGTCATATATATATATATATATATATATATATATATATATATATATGTATATATATATATACACATATATTAA
>NW_015550822.1:28230-39712 GCF_001515605.1 Sinocyclocheilus anshuiensis | reverse complement strand
TATATTAGTCACATATATATATATATATATATATATATATATGTATATATATATATACACATATATTAATTCAATAAGGAAAGCTTTAAAAATATATTTTTAAATAAAAAAAGAAAGAATAAACAAAACTATTTAATGTATATAAAAATAATCATATAGATGTTCTGGGATATGCAGACAATTACTGTATAGTAATTCATAGTTTCTACTTAAATATACATATACAATTAGAAATTAGAAATGTTTTTAAATATAAACTAATAATAAAAAATAAACTGTGATATTACATTTACTGTAGTATTTTTACAACATTTTACCAAAAAATACAGTGATGCTTTTCATATTTTGTGCATACATTGCATGGGGTAAAAGAAAAAAATAAATCTGTTCTGTGGACTGTATTTATGGTAAAAATGTATAATAAAATTCATTTGGTAACTGAAATCACTGTTAAAATAGCACAAAATATTTAATACATTTAATAAAAAATATTTAATAAATAAACACATAAGACACTGAAAATCTGCGAAGAATATGCTAAGTTTTTAGTGGTCATAGATTCCATGCAGGACTTTTCTCGTCATGTTCACGTCATGAAATTATTATACCTAATCGGAGATTATACTAGCTAGGAATTTCTGTTTCTATGGTATTGCTCATAATGCCAAAATTAATCTGTTGCATTTTATGTCTTTGGTTTATTTTGTGGTAAAACTTTAACTATCCTGTTTTATTAAGACATTCAAATATCAGATATCAAACAGAAATATGCATAGGCATGATGGCAGCACTAGTTATTGGGAAAGCACAAGGTGTTGAACCTGTGTTTTGCAGGAATTCATAGCAAGGTTCAGGGCAGCCCTTGAACAGTCTGATGGAGAGACACCTGTCCAAGTCACATGACATGGGTCATTGTGAGGGTCACCGGGACTCTACCAAATCACACAACAGCCTCTGGGGCTCTCCATGCTGAGAATGATTGATGTTGGTGGTCAAAACAGCTTTTAATCAACTGATTGCATTGTCTGCCATCTAATGGACCACATCTTTTAACATAATGGCCTGTGTGTGTGAGAGAGAGAGCAGTGTGGGTGGAAAAGGGTTGATGAGAGATTATTTTGACAGACAGCAGCAAGGAAAAGGAGAGAGATGAAGAGAATGAACGTTTGAGATGGAGAATGTGGAAGAACTGAAGGAATAAATGGGACAATTCAGCCCAAAATGAAAAGTCTGTCATCATTTACTGAGTCTCATGTCATGCCAAACCTATTTTCTTTTTCTGCAGGCCATAAGATATTAAGCAAGATGTTCCTGCTGCTCTTTTCCAGAGAGTGAAATATTTGCACGAGCACACACACACACACACACACACACACACACACACACTTGAAGGACTAAGGGGCTTTTAACTTCACCCATTTCACAATAATCATATCCTCTGCTCCTCCATTCTCATGACAGCTTATGATGCCATGTGATGTGATCAGGAATCCTTTAAGTGTTCCTCTGCTGTCTAGATGAAGAAGAGGCTGACTAAAACAAAGCAGAGATTTCAAGCGGACAGGATGTCGATGTACGAGCTGAACCCTTTGAGTCTTCTGCAAAAGCCTTGTCAAATGTTTAAAGTAACATTTCAGCTAAATGTTCATTTTGGTAAAATGGCTGCTCATACCTACAATAAATTCAAATATAAGAGCTTTAAGTTAAAGCAAAGGTACTTCATTAAATTGCTTCATTAAATTAACTTGCTACTGCCAATACATCCACAGCATGCTGCAGAAGAACTCTGTATATGTGAAACAGTGGCACTTCTCTGATGTATGTGTGTTGCTGTCTATTTTGTGCACACAATGTGGATATGCTACAACAGATCTCTGTCAACATGTTAGCTCAGTGGACACCAGGACGGGATTGACAATAAATTAATAATTTATTGAAATGTCATTTTGGCGCTCGTTAAATGTAACTTGACTGATCGCTGTACGTGCCTCAGAATACACATGAAGCGACTTCTCTTTACTACTAGTTACAGCACAAAATGAAGAATAAACATCAGAAGGTATGTTGACTGATACAGTACAACTTACTGATATGTTTTATGTCTCATGTAATCATGCAGAAAGATGTCAATGAACAGATTGTGAACAATGTGACTGTTTGAAAGAGAGAGAAGCATTACGATAAATACATATACTATATTAAATATTACATAAGCTATTTTACATATTCATTGTATTTTTTCCATTAGTCCATTAATTTGATACCATTAGTTTATATAAAACAGCCTTATGTGCAATTTAAATTACATTTTTATTTGAGTGTTGATTATACAAAAATAAATAAATAAATAAATAAATAAATAAATAAATAAACACAAATAAATAAATTAATTTAAAAAATGAAAAAAAAAATGTAATACTGTAAACTTTATATTCATTGTTTAGCTTAATGAAAACTTAAATTTCAGTGTTTCATAAAAAATAAAAAATAAAAATAAATAAATAAAAAAATTGGTGCAGTTCATTACTAGTGCAATAAGTTAAAACTAAAGATTTATTTACCCTGAGGCTTATTCAGGGCCAATTTAAAATTCTGCTCACCTGAACTGGTTGTGGGCTCTAAAAAGTGAGAGACGTGATGCAAACAAACATATACCAAGAGCATCTGATGGGTGTTGACAAAGTGCACACCATTGAAATAATTAGTGCTTATTAATTTAACATGGATTACAATTGAGAACAAACTTTACAAACTTCTCCAACTAATGGCGTTTTTAAATGCAGAGTGGTGTGGTATTATGTGTTTTAACCTGCCTGTCTTGAATGAATCAGTGTAGGTTTGCATGCCAGTCTGTTATTGTAACAATATTTACCTGCCCCTAAACATGACATTGAACTGTTACTGGTCGCTTTACATGTCAGTCAGATGGCCTCTTCCTATGTAAGTGAGCGATCCTTGAAATACACCAAATAATGATCTTTAAAAAAAGCATCATATGACCCCTTTAAAGCAGCTAATGACCTCACACCTTGTGCCATTAGTCAACTGTCTGGCTACACAAGACTACTATAGATCTCAAAGGGTACATTCCAGTCACCAGCTAGTTCCCTCACACACACAAAAATAAAAAAAGCAGCCCAAAACAGTATTATTTCAAATCAGGAGGCATGTGAACCAAATCACATTTATTTTCATATTAAACATAATCACTATATGTCATCATGTTGGAAACCCCTTATCTGTGCAGCTCAGGTGTTGTCAGCATTTGATGACGTTTCATAGCTTTCTAATTCAACAAATTGAGTCTAGTGACACTTCTACACATATGACCTTGCAATAAAGCAGCCTAAAGTCAGGCTAATATGCAAAATCAAATATGTTACTTTCATTGATGAGTTACCATATTGCCAAGAGCATTTACGGTAAATGACAAAACTTAAAGAGCTCCGTGAAGAAAACGCACATTCTGACACGAAAAATTTGGCGTCTCCCACAGTGCATTAACAATGCCCTTCAGGAGCATTAAGCTGAAGCCTGCAATGAATCAAAAGCCAGAATCCTACAAGGTTTTTCATAGCTTTCTAATTCAACAAATTGAGTCTAGTGACACTTCTACACATATGACCTTGCAATAAAGCAGCCTAAAGTCAGGCTAATATGCAAAATCAAATATGTTACTTTCATTGACGAGTTACCATATTGCCAAGAGCATTTACGGTAAATGACAAAACTTAAAGAGCTCCGTGAAGAAAGCGCACATTCTGACACACGAAAAATTTGGCGTCTCCCACAGTGCATTAACAATGCCCTTCAGGAGCATTAAGCTGAAGCCTGCAATGAATCAAAAGCCAGAATCCTACAAGGTTGCTGGTGACCTCCCAAGATTAATGTTTGATTTTCATTGAACAGAACAAAGTGCGTGAGTTTGTGTGCTAGAAAGAAAAGCTTCCACTTTGTCATTTACCTGATGAACTCACAGAAAATGTGAACAATGCTTTAGTATCGCCCGCAAGCATTTAATTTAACAGCGCTGTGAATCGACTGCAGCACTGGCACTCCCTTCAAATTAAACACCGAAGCCATCTTAATGCATGAAAATGTCATGGGGAAATCGGGACATTTTAATCAGGCTATTCTCCATTATTAAAATGCTCTGATGCAGAGAGATACCGGCATTGAGAGAAGCCGGATGAGAGTGTTATTAAAACAAAACTATAATTAGTCCATAAAATGAGATATTAGACAGGGTGCCATGTTTTGATGTGCTCGTTTGGGCCAAGCTTTTCACTCCTCCCAACTCCGACAAGGGTAACAATTTGAAACGGACAGTGAAAAAGTGTGGGTTTTTACCAACCTGGTACTGTTTCCCTTCACAAGCATGACTCTATTGTCAGCTCCTTTGAAATAAGTGAATAAGTACTGAGTTCCATGTGCCAAAGGGTTTGTTTATTTGAACTTATCCACTTCTCTTAGCCATGCCAGTCACCTGCACAGAATTAGAATGGCTCCCCTTTTAGTTTTTAATTTAGTCAATGCCATTGTCTGGGATGAATCAGATTGGCCGATGTTTAATTACCTGCGATAGAATCACGGTTTCTCATTAAAAAGTGAAGGCTGCTTTAAAGCAGCGGTGACAGGACACACCGGCAGATCTTTCAAAAGCAAAGTTGGATGTTTTATCAGTTGGAACAGAGCTTTTTGTTGCAGTATTGGTTTGCTATGGAAATAAAGATAAAGCACTTCTACGTAAACCATTAATTTGATTTTAATAGACGCTTGCCAAACCTGTCGCTTGGGGCTGGAGCTAAAAGTGATTCAGGCTTTATTAGCTTGTGATCTGAGGACAGGTTCGCTTCGCTTACTGGTGCCATGAGTAGGATGAACTGTCACATCTTTAGGGTGGCTTCTTTCTCGGACTCTTCTGTCTCGGATTCATTAGCTTCTGGTGTAAGAGCTGGCTAAGCCTTTCTGTATGGAGTTTGCATGTTCTCCCTGTGTTGAGGTGGGCTTGATTGTTTGTTACTTAAAATATTGCTTCATATAAGAGTGCCCAAATACCTTAGAAATGTTTCATTTGTGTACATGTTGGTTTTATATGGTTTTGAAAAACTTTTATACCATTTTTAAAAAAATGTTTAAATGAAAAAGTTTTGACAAGGTTGGACAACATTACTTTGATTTGACAGATAAGAGTTTTAAAAATATAATATCTCTTAGACATAACAATAAAATATCACAAAGTTTTTGGTTTTAAGAATTTAATTATTTTAACGAAGCTTTTTTCTTCATTATGACATCAGGTCTGTGGAAAAGGGGGACAAGTGGACCGTTTGATCTTAGGCCAGGCTTGAGGTTGGCCTGAACAGTGATTGCAATTTCAGCCCTGATCAGGAAAGTAGTTTGAGTAGAAAAAGTAGAGAAAAAATGCTCATCACTGAAGAGGCTGCCGTAAATCCAGTGTTCATTACAAATTCCAAAATTGCCACTTCAAAAAGCTTTATGACATGTTTGCATATGTTGTGTTTGTGGTCTTCACGGATTGGATCAGCTTAATATTGTCAGCGATTAATAACTTAAATTCTGCTCTGTATGTATACAAATGATTGTGTATAACTAGAGAGGACTGCAACACCTTCATTTGGATTACATTTGGTACTGATAGTGATTATTTTTTATTTTTTGCAGTAAATAAATTATTGCAATTACCCTTGTCTGTCTTTTATATTTTTACACTGTACATATTTTAAGGAAATTGTAATGGTTAGCAGCTCAAAATATCCATGTATGTAATATTGTTAAATTGCCATTGGAAGCCTGCATATTTCTGTCCGTTACATTTATTCTTATTTTAATCTTTAAAAAGTGGTTATGTTTAGGTTTTGGGGTAAGGGATCTATGAAATGAGTAAAAGTACAGCTAAATGTTATAAAAAATGTTTTCAGTGATTGAAGTTATTCAGTGATGAATGACCTGAGAAAATAATTGACCAAATGGGGTTCTTAAGGATAGTTTCTACTGAAAATGTAGCCTACTGTGATGGGAAGTAACTTTTTTGATGTACAAACTACTATGTATTGATCTACTAAACTCATCTCAATTCTAGCTGTTTTCAAAATATTGCACCAGTAATAAGCAACTATTTCCTACAAGTAGAGATGCAGCGTTACAAAAATACAAAGTTCTGTCATGAAACTCTAGATGGCACAGGCCAATAGATTCTAACTCAATCTGATATAATCACATGATTATTCACATGGTGCAGCTGATTGGTTTCTTTCGCATCAACAGCCAGTGAGCTCACTGCTCAACATTTAAATACTTGGCTAGCATTTGCTGTAGCAGTTGCAGCACGCTTTAGAAATCCTCCACCTTTCCCAGCTCAACCTGTACAGATCTGCTATGGAGTAATGTCATGTATGTTATACATGGGGGTTATTCATATATGTTATATGCGCAGCAGCAGTATTACATGCTCACAGCAGCATGTCTGTGGATGTATTGGTAGTAGCAAGTCTCTGTACTTGCTCTGCCGCACAGCAGCAGCAGCAGCAGCAGCAGCAGCAGCAGCGTAACAGATACATTCGGCCCAGACCAAACACATTAACATTGCCATGCATATCACCATGCTCTGAGAGTTGTCGTGACAGAACTGTATTAAAAGTTTTTTTTTTTCTTTTTTCACATTCACATGGAACTTTACAGCAGCATGAGCTGAGGCAATTATGAAATGTGCTCTCACTCTCTGAAAGAATTGGTTAGTCCATGGCCTGTCTGTATAACTTTGACTATGACACAGTTGCAGGAATTAAACTACATTCACTGTTCAGGTCTTATAGCAAAAAATTAATATTCTGTTTAAATCAGATAAATCAGTCTGTATCCTTACACATGCACTTACTTATGACATAGATATCATTCATGAAATGCCATTTGTTAGTTAGTTAGTTTATTTATTCATTCATTAATTTTGGTTTTTAATGCTTTGAATTAGGGAATGATGAATAAAAATCATGGGGTAAAACAGTGAAAATAAACCTGCATCACATACGTATCTCAGGTCACTGTGCAGGTACTGCTCTGACAGTTCTGTTGTCTCTTTAAAGGAAAATAAGTTATTTCCATCTCAATGGATTGAAGTAAAACACACAACACAGACTAAGGAACTCCACAAACTTTATCACACAAGACATTTGGCCATATATTGTTCTATAAAGAGCTGGCCCAGTATCACCCATGTGAAAAAGGAAAGAAAACAACAAAAAAAGTAAAAAAAAAACAAAAAAAAAAACAGAGAACATTTTCATGTCATAAGCATTTACAACAACTGCAAAAAGGAACACAATCAAATGGACACAGTAGTTCTTAATTTAACCCATACTCTGACAACTTCACTTTGATATGCTCCACGCTACAGTGTCTGGTCTAGTCTGCAATACAGCACTTCAAAAGTAATGTATTTTCTAAAGGGTGGGTAGCTGCAACCTGTCTCGCAAAAACAATAATATAAGATTTTCCAGTTGTAAAATAAATAGAAGAGAAGGAAGCATGCTTGTTGTTCCTTTTGGAGATTATGACATAACATTCTCACAGAGTCTGTGAGCTTCCTGGTGCTTTTTTAGATATTTCATTACCCAGTGTAGGCATATGGTGACTGCATTTCCAAGAATGGTATTCTTGTATTCACGCATTTTATTCCATCCAAGAGAAGTATTATTAATTATAAGGCACCTTTTGCCAAACATAACACATAAACAAACAATAAACAAACAAAACCATTTCATTGTTTGTTTTCATTGTTTCATGTATCACTCCACTTGCAGCATTTCTCACAGTGAGCATCATGGGGGAGGTGCAAACCTCCAAAAATTTGTACAAAAAATAAATAAAATCAAACAAATTTTAATATTACACAAAGATAATGCAAGTAAATACAAAACACAGTTTTTAAATGATTATTTCATTTATTACGGGAAAAAAAGCTGTCCAAACCTACCTGGCCCTACGTGAAAAATGTAATTGCCCCCTCCTGTTAAATCATGAAAGAACTGTGATTAAACACATTATTTTAGAAAGCTGAGTTAGATTTCACTAGCCACACCCAACCCTACGTGAAAAATGTAATTGCCCCCTCCTGTTAAATCATGAAACAACTGTGATTAAACACATTATTTTAGAAAGCTGAGTTAAATTTCACTAGCCACACCCAAGCCTGATTACTGCTAAAAACACAGTTTTTAAATGATTATTTCATTTATTACGGGAAAAAAAGCTGTCCAAACCTACCTGGCCCTACGTGAAAAATGTAATTGCCCCCTCCTGTTAAATCATGAAACAACTGTGATTAAACACATTATTTTAGAAAGCTGAGTTAAATTTCACTAGCCACACCCAGGCCTGATTACTGCCAGACCTGTTGAATCAAGAAATCACTTAAATAGAACCTGTCTGACAAAGTGAAGCATGCTTAAAGAGCAACACATCATGCTGAGATCTAAAGAAATTCAAGAACAGATGATAAACAAAATACTTGACATGTATCAGTCTGGAAAGGGTTATAAAGCCATTTCTAAGGCTTTGGGACTCCAGTGAACCACGGTCAGAGCCATTATCCACAAATGGAGAAAACATGGAACCAAAATTATTCCAAGAGTGCAATGACAACTCATCCAGGAAGTCATAAAAGAACCCAGAATAACTTCTAAAGAACTGCAGGCCACACTTGCCTCAATTAAGGTCAGTGTTCATGATTCAAAAATAAGAAAGAGACTGGGCAAAAATGGCATCCATGGGAGCAAGGTTATTTTCGTAAACGAAAACTAAAACTAAGACGAAAATGATTGGTCAAAAAACATTTTCGTAAACTGAAATAAAATAAAAATATCAAAATAAATGAAAAAAATAAAACAAAACGAAACTAATAACAGTTACTGCAAAACTAACTGAAATAAAATTATAATTATCAAAAATAAATAATCGTTTTCATAGTCATTACGTTCTCACCCTGTGGCGAAAAAATATATGAGCTGTGTGTCGTTTAGGGAAATACCCGTAAATGGCGCATCATACACCTGAGGTTATCTGACGGAGAGACGCAAAGCAGTTTAAAGCAGGGTCCTGCACGGGTCCTGTTTGGTAAACCTGCATCCGCAGTACATAACAGAACACCCGACCCATTATCCGACAGCAGCACCAATTTAATTCTGTGCCCGACCCGTTTGACATAAAGACCGCGACCGCATTAAATAGGCTACTGCATCAGTAAGGCAAAATTATTGATTTTCTCATGTAGCACAAGCAATCAAACCAACATAGGCATTTTAAGTTGGTGCTTTGAAGAAAAACAGACAAGCAGTGCAACAGAACAAAAAATGCGCATCCTTACTGTAAACCATAAAAAAACTTTTGCCCACATCTTGCGACGCCAAAGGCTGTTTTGAACAAATGTGCATAAACTACGAGCTTATAATTCTTCATAAAAGAAAATAACATATTTAAATATGCCTTTACCGTTAAATGTCATTGTCTCTCCTTAAACTCTGCAGTGTGTGGCCGTTAGTCCTTTACAGAACCATTAAAAATAAAATGATGCATAGGCTACAGAAAACCGCAACGAGCGCTCTCTAAGCTGTCATTCACTTCAGCTGCAGCGCGAATGCGCAACGCTGCAAATCGAATCATAAATTAACATTATTATTGCAAATAATAAATTAACATTATTATTGAATTTCATAAGTTCCACTTATGATTTATGCGCGTTTGTTCGCGGGAAAGTGAGCAAGACAGGACAGTTATGGTATCATGATTATGGTTAAACAAGATGAAAGACATATAATACAAAGAAATTAGCTGCACACATTTATCATTCAGTAGTATGTTTTAAATATAATGTAAGTGCAACTTGTGTAGATTTAAAAATGCATGACTGCTTCATTTTGACGTGTATTTGTATACTTTTACAATGGAATCAATCTCAGCATGCTTTAATTTTGTGTCCCTAGACGTGTGCATCACTAAGGTTAAATTAGCCAAAGTCTTTCTTCGGCCTATGCTCTGGAAGTGATCTGTTAATTCTGCTAAACTTTAATTAGCCTACTAAAACTAAAACTGAAACTAAACTATATAAAAACTAAATAGAAATGTGTTCACAAAATAAAAACTAAACTAAAACTAACAAAAGTATTAAGGAAACTAATAAAAACAAAACTACATTTTATTGGAAATTTGAAAACGATATTAAAATAAAACGAATTTAAAAATGCAAAACTATAATAACCTTGCATGGGAGAGTTCCAAGGCAAAAGCCACTACTGACCAAAAAGAACACAAAGGTTCGTCTCTCACATTTGCCAAAAAAATATTTTGATTATCCCCAAGACTTTTGGGCAAATTTCTATGGACTGATGAGACAAAAGTTGAACTTTTTGGAAGGTGTACGTCCTGTTACATCTGGCGTAAAACCAACACAGCATTTTATAAAAAGAACATCATACCAACAGTCAAACATGGTGGTGGTAGTGTGATGATCTGGGGCTGCTTTGCAGCTTCAGGACCTGGACAACTTGCCATAACTGATGGAACCATGAATTCTGCACTCTATCAGAAAATCCTAAAGGAGAATGTCCAGCCATCAGTTTGTGACCTCAAGCTCAAGTGCACTTGGGTTATGCAGCAGGATAATGATCACAAACACACCACCAAGTCCACCTCTGAATGGCTAAATAAAAACAAAATTTGTTTTGGTGTGGTCAAGTCAAAGTCCAGATTTAAATCTGATTGAGATGCTGTGGCATGCCATTAAACAGTCCATTCATGCTCGAAAACCCTCCAATGTGGCTGAATTAAAGGTGTCGCTAGACGTTTGCATCACTAAGGTTAAATTAGCCTAAGTCTTTCTTTGGCCTGCGCTCTGGAAGTGATCTTTTAAATCTAATAAACTTTAATTACTAAAACTAAAACTGAAACTAAACTATATAAAAACTAAATAGAAATGTGTTCACAAAATAAAAACTAAACTAAAACTAACAAAAGTATTAAGGAAACTAATAAAAACAAAACTACATTTTATTGGAAATTTGAAAACGATATTAAAATAAAACGAATTTAAAAATGCAAAACTATAATAACCTTGCATGGGAGAGTTCCAAGGCAAAAGCCACTACTGACCAAAAAGAACACAAAGGTTCGTCTCTCACATTTGCCAAAAAAATATTTTGATTATCCCCAAGACTTTTGGGCAAATTTCTATGGACTGATGAGACAAAAGTTGAACTTTTTGGAAGGTGTACGTCCTGTTACATCTGGCGTAAAACCAACACAGCATTTTATAAAAAGAACATCATACCAACAGTCAAACATGGTGGTGGTAGTGTGATGATCTGGGGCTGCTTTGCAGCTTCAGGACCTGGACAACTTGCCATAACTGATGGAACCATGAATTCTGCACTCTATCAGAAAATCCTGAAGGAGAATGTCCGGCCGTCAG
>NW_015550822.1:24363-28183 GCF_001515605.1 Sinocyclocheilus anshuiensis | reverse complement strand
GGCCTGGACGACTTGCCATAATTGATGGAACCATGAATTCTGCACTCTATCAGAAAATCCTAAAGGAGAATGTCCAGCCATCAGTTTGTGACCTCAAGCTCAAGTGCACTTGGGTTATGCAGCAGGATAATGATCACAAACACACCACCAAGTCCACCTCTGAATGGCTAAATAAAAACAAAATTTGTTTTGGTGTGGTCAAGTCAAAGTCCAGATTTAAATCTGATTGAGATGCTGTGGCATGCCATTAAACAGTCCATTCATGCTCGAAAACCCTCCAATGTGGCTGAATTAAAACAATTATGCAAAGAAGAGTGGGCCAAAATGTATCCACAGCGATGTGAAAGACTCATTGCCAGTTATTGCAAACGCTTGATTGCATTTGTTGCTGCAAAAGGGTGCCACAACCAGTTATTAGATTTCGGGGGCAATTACTTTTTCACCTGGTAGAGCCAGGCAGGTTTGGACAGCTATTTTTCCCTTAATAAATGAAATAATTATTTCAAAACTGCATTTTGTATTAACTCGGGTTATCTTTGTGTAATATTAAAATTTGTTTGATGATCCGAATCTTTTAAGTGTGACAAATATGCAAAAAAAAAAAAGGAAGGAAGGAGGCAAAAACCTTTTCATGGCACTGTATATATACATATTTTCAAACACTAGTTATGTCACAGAATGTAGTTTTCTCTAATTTAAATACTCTATCAGAGTGCTACTTTTGACTGAATTTCTTTGTGATTTTTATAATTGTTTATTAAATTGTTTTAGTGCAGGTTCCATTGTTACACCTTCAGATGGCAACAAGAGACTCTCTTTATGAGTGTGTCGGTAGCAAAGACTTTTATATTGAAAGAGACCAAAACAATGTTGCAGACAAGGACATTATTTTGTTTTTACATATACTTTCAACAACACCTTGTAAGACACAACAATCAATTGCCTTGATCTCCATTGTCATGGGAAATCCCTGTAATCACTGAAAGGATACTGCAACAAAGATATCACTTTTCTCAGTAGACATTCAAACTAATGTTTTATTATGAATATGAGATTGAGCTGAAGAAAGAATGCTGCATCAGATGCAGGTAATCACACTTGGTCAGCTGATCTCTCTCTCTTTCATAATCTACAAAATACAGTAAGCTTTTAACTTCAATGAAGCAAGTGTTCATTTCTAGTTTTAAAGTGATGCTTTTGAATTAGTAACAGAAGCTTGGGCTCATCTGTTCAACTGTCAACTTGAGATGTTAACCTGTAGTGGAAGGAAGTAGTTCCACACACAAGTTTTTTTTAAGCCTATTGTTGCCATTGAACTGTTGTATAAATGCAATATCACATTCATAGCCATGCAATATATCTGCAAGGCCAGGACACACCAAGCCAACACTGGGCCGTCTGTGAATCATGTCGGGGCAGTGCACACGAATTAAAGCAAAATAGATGAAAACGAGCAAAAAAGCCAAAACGCAAATATTTTCATAAAAACATGAGCTGCTTAAAAGCAAGAAAGTTATCAACATAACTGATATTCAAAATGCCATGCAAGCGCTGCTTTGTTTTCATTTCATATACAGTATCTGCGTATATCTATATCCTTGTTACGGTTGTCCTTGAGGAATGTAGACTATTCACACCTACAGATACTATTCTTACCAGCGGACAGTTAATTCCTTATACACAGACACAGAACGCACACGCCAGTCAGCTATAGTTTGTGCAGTGTGTTAAAGCGCGGCTTTTTGGTACAGATGCAGCCAACATGAGGTGACAACACCATCAGCTTTCGTCATCGCTAGTTTTTTTAAGTCGACTTAGTGTGTTCTGGCCTTTAGTATGAGAACGCTCCCAATAAGGGGCTGTTGAGTCTCTGTAGAATTAATGTAAACTTGAGGGAGTTTTTCAATTGATTTATCTGAAAGTTTGTTGAGATATAGTTAACTTGTAGGGTCTCTAACTGTATTATCAATACAAGGAAGACACAAGTGTAATAATAAAAATGTTATTAATTAAAGATGAACAAGAGTATCAAAAACTACTAAATGAATACCATGAATGATAAAGGAATAAAGTGCATAAGATGCATAAAATGCAAGTGATTAACACTGGGTGTTGCTATGAAGGTATTTGTGTTGCAAAAAAACTGAGCGTCTGTGACAGCGAAATTTGTAGTTGTAGAGAATAGCCACACATGTGTACCAGTAAATTTGAAGTCACAGACAAAAAATGTAAACTTTTTTTCTCCCACAAACACAAAACAATAGTTACACTTTCTCGAATCCTTCACTGCAAATGCACAAATCCTATTCTACGAAACACAAATTAAGAAATGCATACACTCACATGTTTTGCTACTATTGCTGCAGTGAATATAGTGCAAAACACATTCACACACCTGCATCAAAAATGTAAAATCACGGACGAATTTTGTACATCTGCAAATCAGTATGTGAATTATTGCAATGAGAGTTGCACACTTGTAGAATGTTTTCTTACATATTTCTGTTTTTTTTTTTCTTGGATGCTTTTTCTAGCACAAACACAAGTACATAACAACAACGGCTTGAGTCTGCTGCTACGAGTCTCAAACCTGTTTTTCACTTGCAAATGACAAGTTTCGCGTTCTCTCCCTTTTGCACCACATATCTGTGAGAAATATGGTGCAAAAGTGATTTTATCATTCATGGTATTCATTTATACCTTCATATGTTGCTATGTCAGAGTTACGTCATCTTACGGAAAGATTAACTGTTCCTTCTCTGAGACGAATAAGGTGAAGAACCTTATTATGCATCAAACAAATAAATGAATCATTTGTAATCAATTGACATCAGCTATGCAACATCTTATTTAAATTAGAAAATCATATAATCATAATATACAGCAGTGCCAAGGTCTCTGGAAGAGGTTTGGGTAAGTGATATTTACACTCTCTGTGGTTGTGCTGATGACAATGCAGTGGGGAAAGGAGCAGGAATCCATTTCAGCAGCGTTGAATAATTTGAAAGTGCTATGAGATGCTGATCTCCTAGAGCACCAAAAGATCCTAAAATCTGGAACGTGAAGATGAGGCCCTGAAGTAGGTGCAGAAAGTCCTTAATCTGGAACATGCAGATAAAAGTACCTTGAAGTGAAGGTTTGCTTGCCGGAGGTTAACCATGTTACAAATGTCTGTTTGTGTTCTGCCTCTCTGGGCTGGGGACTCAGAACTTGGTCAATCCGCTTTTGTCACTCTAGGGTGGAGACTCAGGGTGTCTCTTTCCTTACAGACTGGAGGCCCGGAATGTGGTCATGTATTGCTGCCTCACAAGCTGGAGACTCAGAACTTTTACCAGTATAGGACAGTAACTCAGAACCTGGTTGTGTCTGTTGGTGTCTCACTGGATGTGCCAGAGACTCAGAACTTGGTTATTTGTTCTTGGTCAGAACTTGGTTTGTCTTCTACCACTTAGGGTGGAGACTCAGAAATCTGTATCTGTCAACGTCTCTTCCCTTGCAGGCTGAAGACTCTTACTTAGAATGTCTTCCACCCTTCTTTCCTCCTGTGGAACTTATTTGCATAGTCTAAACACACAGTTAGTAAAGTGTCATTCAAGTTTTACCAATGCATTATTCACTTGCCTAACCACCACCAGAATAACTCTGGCAATGTTCTGAATGTTCTGAAGTCCAAACAAGACAGAAAAAGGACTGAAATGTCATGCATGTGTTAATTTCTCTGTTAAAAACGGAATTTGATTAAGATGTTAAACGACACATCCCACTACACTTAACTAAACTGGGCCTTGGAATGTGCTACTCAAATACATGTGTATATATA
>NW_015550822.1:0-24328 GCF_001515605.1 Sinocyclocheilus anshuiensis | reverse complement strand
ATGATGGTCATATTTATGGTGGATGAGCCAAAAAAATCTGTGACTGCAGCAGATGAATATGCAACATTGTTGTCGAATTCGTTTTAAAAGCAGATTTTTATTTCATTTAATTATTTTTTTATATATTTTTATTTAAACATAATTTAGATTTCAAATTAAAATTTGCTATTTATTTAATTAAATATTTTGTAAAAAAAATAAACAAATAACTTGATTTTAATAGTTCACTTTAGACATTCTACTAACTATAAATAACTTTGCAACTACATGTCAACAAATTCTCAGAGTAGACTGTTAGGTTAGGTTTAGGGTTAGTAGAATAAGTTGACATACTTGCAAAAATTCTTATAGTCAGTATGTTATTGTATGTTGTGGGCCCATCAAAGTAAAGTGTTAAAATATATTAAGTAGACAGTCTACTAATACTCTAATGACTGCTAGTTGCAAAGTTACTCACTGTTAGTAAAATGTCTAAAGTGGACTATCAAGATAAAGTGTTACCAAAAAAATGTCCAACCCTATGAAACAAAGCAACAAAGAGGTCAAAAGTGCATAATGTGCTGTATATAATGCACATTCTCACAAACTTAGTAGAAGAGTAGTATGCTCTTCCAAACATAGCCATGGAAAGGCAGATCAAATTCATTTTCTTTGTGCTGCAAAATGTGTTCAAACTTTGAAAGTGTTCACTTAAGACATTCAATGACATGTAGGGATGATCAGATATATAAATAATATATCAAGTTTATGTGCATCATTCAACTGAAATCTGACTGTAAATTTATAATTTCATGAATTTTAAGATGGATGTCTTGCTTTTTCAATTTACATCATTTGCCATGTAAATTACATTTTTCACATACCATGCTGCATGATGGAAAGGCAGGTTTCCAGATGGAAAAACATGGAAATGAAGTGTGCCTGAGGCATTGATTATGCGATAGTATATGTATCGAAACAGCTCATCTTATCTATTGAAAGAGGGTGTTGCGAATGTTGTGAGCTGTGGTGCTTGTCACTAGACAAGGCAAGGAACAAACTCAGCTCCTGCTGAGATAAACTATAAAGAGTACAAGCCGGTCTGATCTCGACATGCAATTTTCATACACACACATCACAGGAAACAGACTTCAGCCCTGTTCTATCTCAGAAATTATAAGCAGCGCTCAGAAAAACACGCTAACTCTGTTTTTCTCCGTTCACTGCTACTTTGATACGAATGAATGATGTAGAGTACTGCACATAAAGTGTTGGTATTAAAAATGCATGTCTGGCCGTAACTCAAGAGAAGCCTACACACAAACTGTACAGGGACATCTTTGATGAAAATCAGCCAAGGCTATATGGCACGCAGGGTCCATTTAACAATTTTGGACTTGGCAGTAGTATGCGCCAGTCATGTTTTTTCCTCCGTCTCAGCATTATTCTTGTTCATGTGGCTGGAAGCGCATAACCTCATATCCATTAAAACTTAATGATGACAATATCATTTGCCACTTATCAGGAGAAGCTGAATGGCTGTCACTTTAAATGTGACAGCCGAACTTATCGGCGAAGCGTCTATCCCCTTGCTGACAGTAATTGCCTCCTGCAATTGTTATTCTGCCTGCAACTTTGGCAGCCAAACATGACAGTAAATTCCTAAAAGAAAGAGAAGAGTTGTTATTGAGATTCACTCCTTCAGGCTTGTTTTCAAAGTCCTTCAGCTTTTTATTCTTACCAAACTCACATTTATGTGAACTGCAATTTTGGTATATTTCCTTGCCTGTGATGCCTTAAGAGAATTGACCTTAATTTGTGTCACGTTTCCCAGCTACACAGTTTATTGAGGAAAAATGTCAAAACTATTTTTTTTTTTTTTCTATGAAAAATATGAAGTTTTGATGACAGGGTAACTTGATTTTCAAAGGCAGGGAATTTGGTGGCCCTGACGGCACAATTCAACACCACTAGCAAATACATGTTTTATACACATTTGTCAACTTCTTTGGTAGCTCCATCTTGTCACAATTATAAGATGCAATGCTCAAATAACAAGGAATTACAGCTCCAATATGCTCAAAGAGATAGGAATGATGCCGTGTGATGGGTGGCCACATGAGACCACATAGGCCACAAGAAAAGACTGAACTTAAAAAAATATGCATGATAAGTAATTTTAATTAAATTAAACATTTTAAAGTGATCTTACATATTCCCAGGACATTATTTTGTATTTTATATTAGTTTATATATTGTTTTTGTAGTGCACACTGTTTTATGCATGCCTTATTATCAAGTCACTAGTTAATGTAAGCCCAGTCTGTATCATGTTTCATTTTAAAATTATTCTCTCTTAACATCCTGAATATTGACCAAATCTTTATAACTTGCATTATACTCCTGTTACCATAATCAGAAATAATGACATGCAAATAGTCTCAGTTACGCATATAAACTTGGATGCCTGAGTAGGGAATAAGACACTGCACCAGGAGCTGATGGATGGTACAGGGAACACCTCAGGGAAGCACGTGTTCAATCACTCCAATTTCATTGGCAGACGAAGATGTCAGGTGGAGTAGCATTGCATCACTGAGACCATGAAAGGTCATCTGCATTATCACAAGTATGGCAAGGAGCTGACACCATAGGGAACATACTTCACCAAACTGAAAAATGCCTGCAAAAACTAAAAATGTGAATAAGCATACTTAGCACAGGTTTTGTGAGCATAGAATTAATCAGCCCTAAAGGTCTGGAGAACCTGGGGTTGAATCTAAAACTTTGACCAGTCCAGGGGCAAAGTCTAAGCAGGAGGAAACAACTGAAAGGGACTGCAGGTCTCCTGCTCTTTTAGGCGATGTTTATACAATACATATTCAGCCAAATCAGCTTTAAGTTGTTAAAACAGGAAAATCGTTTTTTCAATAATGCAAACAAAATTCAGTTCTGCTGTTAAGCAGCTCTAAAAGATGACAATAGTAAACAGTCAATTTTGTAGTTAAAGCCAGTTCATCACTGATTCAGTGGCATCAACATCCAGTTCAGTTAAGTTCTCCTCCAATAGTGTCTGTGCAATCAAGTCGACCATATTGCCAAATATTAAGTGTTCGCAACTAAAGCAAGCCAAAAGGCAACAGTGGCAAGGAACCCAAACTCAATTGGTGAAAGAAATGGAGAAAAAAAGTCTTGGTAGAAATCAGGCTCAGTCAGAGGGCAAGTTCACTAAGACCTTAGCCATCTGGCACCATGTAAAAAGTGAGACACTAGGGAATTCCTACCGAACGAAGCACCATCAATTGGCACATGTCCTGCAGAAATGACTGCAATGTTCACCTTAAGTGTCACAGGAGCCAGCACTCAAAATCTGCTCCCGGAGGAACTCAAGCACTGGACCAACTGACCAGTGGGCTGGTCCACAATGCGAAGAGTTGCCACTTTAGAGCATACAATTAGAGCTTGTCTAACTTCCTACAAGCCACTCCCTGCTGATGATCAGGTCAATCTAAACTTACAGTAGCTTGGCCACAGCTCAGGTAACGACATCCAGCAATTCCTCAAAATCACCACCCCAGAGAAAGAAAATATGAGAGAGATCTAGTCAGCCTCAACACCATGTGTCAAGTCCTTTCTCCAGAGCAAGAATAGCGTCACTGAAGTAAATTTTTCTTCATTTTACCCCAGAAGAATCCGCCAGAACTTTTACCATTTCCTTCCTCACTCGATCTAGGAAAAACAATCTAAAATTTGTCTCACTGCATCTGGACATTTGTTCTACAGATAAAGACAATGCAACTATGACCTTAAACATTTACCAAACAGAGGTGTTAAGATAAGTTGTCAACCCCTTGTTTCTTAAGATTATAGACGATTATACTGAATTTTCGCTGGACACATGAACATTTCCCATTTTCATTTAGTTTAACTTGATGTACTAGCTAAAACTAAAACTGAAAAAAGAAAAAAAAAATCTGTAGACATTAAAAATATTAATAAAATCTCAACTAATCATTAGAATGAAAACAGAAAACACGAAAAAATCCTCATTTAGTTTTAGAGGTCTCCTACAACAGCTTTACTGTTTAAGATAAAAAAGCAAAAAAAAAAAACACTTTAATATTCTCAAATGATTCATTGAATTTTCTAAATTTGTTAAGGTAAGTGGTTGCAATCAATTTATTTCAGCTACATTTAAATAAACAAATTTAGTTGACTAACTTTCAACAAAATTTATTTAAATGTAGCTCAAATAAAATTGATTGCAACCACTTACCTTAAAAAAAATAGTAAATTCAATGAATAATTTTTTTTTCGGTGTAATATACAGTACATTGTAGATCACCTCATTTCTCAGTCTAAAACGATTTGTTGGATTCTTCAGTCTCTCTAAACTCTGCCTTTCCATGAGCCTACTCTGCTTTGATTGGTCAGATGGCCCAGTCTGTTGTGATTGATCTACCGCTTACAGAGTGTGTTGAAAACGAAACGCCCGTTACTATATCTTTGTAATGTGGGTTTTGTTTCATGTTCATGTTTTCCATGTCTTTTATTTTGTATTGTTTCCTGCTGTTAGTGTCATGCTTCCCTTGCCTCATGTCTCTCTGCCTTGTGTATGTGTCATGTTCTGATTGGTTGTCTTAGTCATGTGTCTTGTTTCCCATTGGTTTGTTCTTGTCATGTGACCCTCTTGTTTGCTATAAGTAGCCATCATGTTGCCATTGTCTCTCGTCGTGTATTGATGTTGTAACCCGCTGTCGGTGAGTCTAGTCTGTTTATGCCTCGTCAAGTCTGTTCATGTCTAGTCAAGTCTGTTCATGTCAAGTCAAGTCTTGGATTATTGTTTGGATGTTTGGATCACCTGAAAATAAACTGCACTTGGGTTCTCACTTATGCTTGCCTTCAGTGGATGATTCGTTACAATCTTATTGTTTGCTCTGGAGGCTTCCTCAATCCTCAGTAATTGCAAACACTGTGAGGATAGTAGTGATAGCATCAATTTTATCATACCAATTTGAGCCTGAGTCCAATGATGAAACAGAACTAGCTGATCAACCCGAACCTCAATCGCAAGGATGTTTCTCAGTGATTAGGTTTTTACTCACTTTGTTGTACATTGTGAGATGTTGTAACTGTGTAATTCCTCTACATCAGCATCAACGAACCGATGTGTACATTTCTCATTTATTGAGCTGCACACGTGGGAACTATATCAATAACGGTATGTATGTTAGCCGAGCGCTAATGTGAGTGACTGATCAACATTACTCAAGGTAGTAAGAAGAACAGACAACCTGCATTAACTGACACAGTTTAAGGTAATAGCAGGCCCAGAACTTAAAAAAATAATAAAAAACAAAAAACAACTATTTCAGTAAAAAAGTACTAACGTGAGTTAGCTGGTTAGCCAGAGACCTGTGCACTGGGTGTACACAATATAAAACACAAAACTATGTATTTTTCACAACTCAGTAGAAAGCAGGTGTCAATACACTGAGGGGGAACACAACAAAAGTTTATACTGCTGTGGTATCACTGTGGTAATTTTAACCACTGACTCTTTGCATCCTCATCCTTTGGAAGTGCATACAAAGACAGTCTGCTTTTGCAACGCAGAAAACAGCGTCTTCTCAGGTGTTTACATGAGTGGCTTTTAGAATATTCCTTTCATGTTCCTGTTTTACATGTTATAGTACATAGTTAGATTATGGCACACGTCATTACGTCCCCATGTGACGCCATCCGACGTTCCCTCCGGAATTTCATGTATAAACCTATAGTTTGTCTTCGTGATGATGCCATGTACAGTTTTGGGTGTTTAATTTTTAATTTTATGAAAGCTTCAAGTGCAGTTAATTATTAGTACATGCATACAGACGATGGAGGTGTTGAAGCTTTTTTTTTTTGCTGTCAAACGGTTGACCACTGCCGTGTGTGTATCTTGTCGCAAAAATGACGGTAATAGTGTGATTAAGGTGTTTACGTGTCTATTCTGCACTTCAGTAATGCGACTAAAATAGGAATACTCCACATGTCTTAATTCGATTAGTGTTTACTTCGATTATGACTTTAGACGGATTAAGGTAATCAAAAATCTCTCTTTACATGGTAGATTCTTAATCAGAGTATTGTCTTAATCGTAATACAATCGGAGTATTGTTGTCAATGTAAATGTACTGATTGTTCGCGGGCAGCCAAAGAAAACCACAGGCTAGCATTATGCAAATTTGTACTTAGCTACATAGATAGGTTATGGAAGTGAGACTGGAATTTCTGATGACTCCTTTTCAGAAATTCAGAATCAGTTCAGAATTTATTTATTTCTTTTGGGAGTCAATAACATTATTAATTATGCACTTTGATCTACATGAAAGGTAATAAGCAAAAAAAAAAAAAAAAGTATAATATGGCCACTTTAAGACTGATCTCTTCAAAGAAGATGGTAAATATTAATAAAAACAACTGGAAACAATAGTAATGGATATGGATTATAAAGTGTGACAACTGATCCATACAGGCTCAAGAAGAATCACCCATTTTTAAGTGTTTGTTTTTTCTTTTTCGCACATCTAACTCAGTTTAAATCTGCAGTTTTAATAGCTTATTTGGGGCCAGGGAAGCCCTCTCTCTGAAGGTTCTTAACACTTATGGCGCTTTTCCACTGCATGGTACGGCACGGTACGGCTCGGTACGGTTCACTTTTGGGGGGTTTTCCACTGGGTACAGTACCTGGTACCTGGTACTTTTTTTAGTACCACCTCGGTTGAGATTCCAAGTGAACCGTACCGTTACCAAAACGTGACGTGTAAACTCTGCTGATCACGGATTGGCTGGAGAGAATCGTCACTACCTGCATCACTGAACTTGCGACACAAACACAACAGAACCGCTAGATTTAAATCAGCACAGCCAGCGAAAGATCGAACGCAACTGTTTTGAACAAGTGCACCTTTTTTAACAACCAAAAAGTGGCTGTTTCGTTGTCTGTTGAGGAAGTACAGACGTTCCTTTCGTTGATAGCAGAGGAGTGGATCCAGTGAGCTTGATGGGGGGACGCGGAATGAAAAAGTTTTTCAGGAGTCGTGGCAATAGAGGTGGCACAACTATAACGACATGTGGATAATCCTGCCCACTCTAAAGCGGCACTGAACTGCAGTGGAAACGCAAACCGAGCCGAGCCGTGACGTACCGTACTGAGCCGTGCCGAGCCGAGTCGTACCACGCAGTGGAAAAGTGCCATTAGAGGCCCCAGGCACTAGCCACATTGCCCTGGTTTATAATCCACCCTTGATTAAACCTATAGATGCCTGCTAGAAGATGAAATAGATTTGTCTTTGTCATTTAATGTAGTATGTATTAACAACTCCACGTCACATTTTCTTTCAGTATGTTGTAAGTTGTAAGTTTTGTTTGTTTGGCAAATGCTATAGTTTTAGCCCCCCAGGCCCACTTTAATTAAGTCTTAATACTCGTATCAATCTGTCAGTGCTGTACTGAACCAACAAATTGGTGCCATAATAAAGAGAGGCATGGTTTACATGAAAAAAGTCACAAATCATTGCATTAGTTTGCGTCATACCCTCCGTCTGTCAGATCGTTATACAAAGTTGTAATGCCACTTGTCCAAATATTAATACTACAGGGGCACACACACATCCCCTGTAGGTGAAATCCAAATTAGTAGGGAACACCGGGCAGTCGGGCTACCCTGTTTCATGACCTGGTCCACTTGCAAACACTGCAGACGGAGGCAGCGTTTGGCAGGTTATAAATGACTTCTCAAAAAGACCTTGACACAGGTTGCTATTGCTGCACGGTGATAACGCCACCTTATCTGCTGGCTTACACTGACAAACCTGTGAGATGAATATGCAATATCCTCATTACACGCACGTTTTATTTCATGAGAGTCATCTGGGACGCTCTCACTCTCCTCCTGTATTTTTTTAACCTGCTATCACAGTGTGCCTAATTTGAGCAGAGAGAATAGGGAAGCTGTGCTTGGTTATGACCCTATTACTAAGAGCCATATTTTCTCATACAGCCTGTTTGTGCCTCTGTGTCAGGCCATTAAAGTGAAACAGAGCTAATGCATGTGAGTTGCAACAGTGTTGCAAGACAGATAAGCTTGGGCACACTGTAAATTGCTAGAAATATGGCCCTACTATACAGTGACCATTCATTTATTTTTCAGCTGCCTTGATTTTGTACGTTTTTTTTTTGTTGTTGTTGTTCATTTCTCCATAGGGATTTCCAAAAAGTTTTCAATAAAGAGCCGTAAATCAAACCAGCCAGCTCTGAGATGAATCAAAACATTACAAATGTTAATATAAAGCAACAAAGTGTTTAAAGCTGCAGTCCATACGTTTTGCCTCTTTGTCGCCATCTCTGTTTGAAAACTTTAAATTGCAGTTACTTGTGGAATTATTTTCATTACGTTTGTTGTGCACCGGCACGGCTCCAGCGTGGATGAATCTAATGTTTTGAGGAGTATGTGTGGCTGTCAGTCACCGCACCAGTGTGAATACTTTATTTAGGAATCACAGATTCTAGCCAATGTCTTGGAATAAATTACCCAAATAAGAATTTTCACCGGATATTGTCATCTGAACAAGTAACAAGTCTGCCACGTTTGTTCTGACCAACTGAGGAAAAAAGCATTACAATAAATCGTGCTACCAATGGTGATTAAATCTAACGATCTGTTAGCTTACATCACATTAAACCATGGAAATTATTATTATTGTTATACTTTGTTCTCAAATTGTTAATGTTAACAACATCAGCATTGCGTGACTATGTGTATATAGTGTGAATTACTGTGTAGATTTCAATTGCTGTGCAGTCTAATCTCTAATTGTCATATCATTCAAATTTCATATTAAGAAATTATTTTAACCCAAAAAGCAAATAATTCTTCCTTTGAACTGGTTCTCTTTAAAATACGAATCCTGTGTAATCCCAGGCTATCTGTAATCAGATAAAACTGGAATATAATTTAATTTCAGTCACATGTTTCATAAACACATAATCCTTTCTGGATTACAATCCACCATCAAAATGATAAATTTGATTATTCCAGCTGCTGTGAGAAAAGGCTATAAACAATCTGCTACCTGCAGCATCCTCACATGCGATATAGCCTACTAGCCGGGACTCCTTCTTTATGTTTACAGACGTGACGTAATGACAGCTCGAATGACAGCATGCTTGAATTTCCCGCAAATTCCTACCAGTACCACTCAAATTATAAAACATTATTATAAGATAACCATTGTGATTTGGGCTAAAGTAAGGTGATAGTTTTGAACACTGGCTGGTTATGTACTTGCTCAAATATTGATTTTGGATAATTTTTAACAAAAAAAGTTACGGACTGCAGTTTTAAAATCTGAAAAAAAAAGAAAAAGAAACTACAGTAATACTGCGTTTGACGTCTTTTTTTACGAGGTAATAAAACTGTACATTTGGGATTGACACCTGGGATTAAAATGGGTAAATGGGTCTATACCACCCTTTTGATTTTGTCCCACAACCCTGCAAATTTATTCATGAGTGTGGGTAGTGTCGTATTTAAACACCTTTTTTCACCCTGTAAAGCCTGAAATAAGAGAGAAAAAAGTGTATACACATAAATTATGCAGGGAGGAAGTTCCACTCCTGCCTGGCTCTTTTTGCACCTTCCGGTTCAGGTCCCATGGCTGCTGAGGGAGCGCATCGACTTTGATTGTGGGGATCACAGGTAGAGCTGGCAGAGGAGCTTGAGACTGGTATATCCCTTTCTCAGCTTTTACCCGTTAGCTATGAGCTCGCTGAACCTGTCTCCTCTCTCAGCCCCAAAAAGGAGTTGGTTGCGGTGATGACCTGTGCCACAGCTAGACTAGACTGGCTGGTGGAGAAACAAGCAATTGCTCCAGGCAGACTAAATGAGTAATTCCTGACAGGTCATCAGTGGTCCACCCTCATGAGCCTTCCATTTCATACGTTAGTCCATAGGTTCAGAGAGGCAAAGGTTTAGTCAGCAGTAGTTGAGAAGTTCATTCCTCGTCACGGTCAGGGTCCTCCAGCCTCATAAAACCTTCTGAACTGGCACCTGGTTCCTGGTCTTGGAGGGAGGGTCAGAAGGCAAGCATGGACTGCCTGCTCTCCCCCTTTGAGTAGTCGGGGATTGAGGTGGCATGCACGCAGGAAACCTAAGAGGGTTCTCTGGGAATTCAACTTTGCTCGCAAGCCTGAGGGCTCAAAGCTTTGAGATCCTTCTTGGGTTTTCTACCCCCCCAAACCCTGTCTATTTCTTGGGGCACAAGAGGTAAACAGAACTGATGTGTGTGTTTGCCCTCTCTGGCAGGTAGAGAGACCTGGCATCTCCTTTTGGAAGGGAAATATTGGGACCTGCATCAGCCATGCTGATGACAGATCCAGGAATAGGGCAGATTGCAGAGATTCTTCTTTGGAAGATTACCTACAAATTTTAGTTTTAGGACCAATCTGGTTGTGGGAGCATCCCTTCCAGGTAAGTATTGAGGGGAATTGAGCTATGAAATGTCCTGTGCCTCTAAACGCTAAACACTTTTGATCATTCGGTATGCGTCTGTTTGGTAGCCCCTGGTTACAACCTGGTTTACTACAGTTTGTTCTCACAGCTGGCAAGAAGGCATTTATTCAGTATGGCATAGTGGGTATTAACAGTCCCATAACATCAACATCATAAAGCAAGATAAGTTCCCTTGAAAGGGAACATCTCAGGGTTACATATCTTCACCCGGGTTCCCCGAGAAGGGAACAAGACGCTGTGTCATGTTGCCATACTTTAGACATGCTTGCACGTCTTTCTTCAGATGATTCAACATTGCTGATGCTTTATTTAGGCACTCTTTATAGCATGCTAGCACACCCAGTGAGGACATTTGACTGCTTTAGCTAATTAAGATTGGCATGTTTCCACACATGCTTCAGACAACTGGCTCACGCAAAGCTTCCCCATAGAAGCAACACTATGATGCACTGTCTCATTCTCTTCTCAGGGAACCAGATATTTTCAATATTAATAATAAGAATAAGAATAAGAATAATAAGAATAAGAATACGAAGAAGAAAACAAACTGTTTCTTGAGCACCATATCATTATGTTAGAATGATTTATGAAGAATCAAATTGTTGTTGTTGTTATTATTATTATTATTATTTTCTGAAATACAGAACTGTATTTTATGGTATTTACAATATTTCAAGCTTTTCTTTTGATTGACTGTTTTCTGGTTCATAAAGGAACTTTTTAATTATGCTTTGTGGTCATCAAAACCTTGTCTCAATGCCAACAAAGGAAGAAATCAAGCTGTAAATGAATAATATAAATATGTAATAAATATACTTTTATGTATGTTGCTTTAACAGACACATAATACCATTTAAGAAACCTGGAGGTCATTGTAGCTCTGTTCTTCAGTTTTATATGGTTGAAAACATCTCTCTATGGCAGTGAATGGATTTTTTTCTTATTTTTTTCTTCTTCTGTGTTTCTATAGCTCAAACAGTAGAGCATGGCATTGGACATTCCAATATTGTGGGTTTTATTCTCAGGGAATGCAACTGATAATGATGTATATCTATGCGCTGTAAGTTTCCTTACATAAAAATGTCTGTCAGATGCATGAATGTAAATGTTGCAGAGCCCTCCTGTTGCGCTCTATTTAGCATTACACTACACAGTTTCTATGAAATGTGTATGTAATGCCATGACAAAATACTCTAGTATAAAATATATACAGTAACACTGGCATGTTTCAAGACATACAAGGTTTTGATTCTCATGTGTGTTGATATTGATGTGCGTGTGTATGCACTCACTATGGCAGCACTCAATATGGCTCCAAGTCAAGACATTTAAACTAAACTGTGCCATTAAACAGCTGGAGTCGATGTTATGGTCAGAAAGTAATTCACACTTTGCCTTTCATTTAGTGGCAGACACCTCATGCTCCACAAATCTTGTTTCTAGGGCTAAATGTGGCAGAGAAAGACATATATAGTTCTTGTCCTCAGCTGGCAGGTCTGTTTTGACAGGGATGTGGAGAGCATGAACAAATCTGTGATAAATGTGGGAAAAAAATTAAAATACCATTACCTATTTAATCACCAATGTAAGATTTTGTTCCTAAAGAAAAAAAAAAAGATCTGCTGTTTTAAGTAACTATTATCACCACCATATTCCAGGTTTTACTGTATATATGAAGAGTTCATTTGCAAAAATAGATAACTCCATTTTGTTAAATTTTAAAAAATCATGTTTTTTTTATTATGTAATCATGTTTTTATTGTGTTTTATTGTGTTAGTTAGCTGTAATTTTTAGTTATTTTTTAACCCAATCAAAATAACCCAACTGCAGTTTGATTGAGATTAATTGGAATGCACAATGAAAAAACATGATTTCTGAGAATTGTTAAAAACTGAGTTATCTGCTTTTGCAAAAGAACTCTTCACATGCTACACTAAAATAATCTCAGTTTGAAATTATTTGCTTAAGCGTGGAAAAAATAAATCAAAATGAGGTGTTATTATAAATGAAAAACATGAATATAATACAAGAAAACTCTTATTTGTTTTTTGTGCAAATGCTCCACATATATTTTGGATTCTCTCTGATGCAAGGTTTTTGTATGACCTGGAAACTCAGAGGTAAATGTGGCATGTAGAGCAGAAGAGGATGAAAGGAATGTATACCTAGCACTTATTACAAATTCTGTCTCAAAGCCAATGAAAGAGAGCAATATGGATTTGAATCTTTCTGTCATCAGTATTAATAAAACTTGGCATGATACTGGCTGGCTGTGTGGAAAATGAGAAGATGTGAAGACTGTGAGAAAACCAACCTACATTTGGAACAACAAATCAAAGTTTGGGTAAAGTAAAATAGGGCCAACTAATCTATTTACCTGAACCACAGTAACCATAATCGTAGTAATATCACCATTCCCTCTTATAAAAATATAGTTTTTGCACAATAACCACAGTAATCAACTGCTATATTTGTAAAGTAACCACAGGTAAAACCATATATATGTCAACATGGTTAGATTGATGTTATCATGCATGAATCAGCATACTGTACACATCTTACATAGAAAATGTGTCATATTTCAGAATAAAACTGAATATTTAACTAGAAAAATAGTAGGTTGAGACGAGTCTAGCCTATTGAGTCTATATATATATATATATATCTCACTTAAATTAGCACTAAAGCTTAATGTGCAGGAGGACATACCCTTAGTTGAAAACTTATTTTGATATTTTTTGTATTTTAACAACACTTTTCCAAATATACAGTCATTAGCACATAGATGGTTAATGACAATCCCATTTTTATAATTTTATAAATGCAAGCAACTTCTTTCTTCAGAATCAGAATAAATCTGGTGTTTCTGTGATGCTTCAACAACATGGATATAGATCATACAACAACAAAAAAAGTCAGGTGGCCGGATATGAAACACACCTGACATGGAGAGAGAAGCAAGAAAGAGAGAATTTTTCCAGTGATTAAACTCAGGCATACTGTCTGGCATTCCATGAAGATATGTCCTAGGACCCTTTTCATTTCCTCTGCAATTCCTTCTTCCCTAATGACAAAATCAGAACTGGATTCCTAAAGATCTACCTCCATCAGCGCACTTTACCCTCGTACACACATTTCATGTACAGTAAACTACTAAAATAGATGCCTCTTGTGCCACAATAGACAACTGCATTGTTTATATATATATTATATAATTTTTTTTTTTTTTTTTTTTTGCAATAGCACTTGCTGCCTGTATACAACTTCACCCAGAAAGGAAAGTAATTTCAGATGTGAAGCAAAGGAATACATTTTGATAAAGCATTTATTTTTTACAACATACAATTATAAATTCCGATTGTAGCGATCGTTTTCTAAATTGTAGCTTTTCATTAATACCGGGGCAATAAATAAAGACCTGCTTCGTTGTTGACAAACAATAGAAGACATATGCAAGTTTTGTTTTCTAGTGGATTATATATCCATCTCATCTAGTGCCTTTTTTTGTTTTCAATTTATAAAATATCCCTTTGCTATTTCAGTTTGAGAAGACGTTGCAAACGATTTAGTGCATGAATGAAATTGTGAACAATTTCAGAGCTTTTTGCAAATTCTTTGACCAATTAGATTAAAGGAGTGATTTAAACTTTGAAACTGGAACGTAAAAAAAAAGATGATAAAATATTGTAATCTCCATGAGCATTTTTGCACTGTACATACTGCACATGAGTTCCCTCACCAATACTGCTTTTTTACTATAGTAGAACCATGGTCACAAGAGCTGAACTACAGAAGTTTCATCCTGACTTCATTATTTCAAGCTAGACCAACATAATTACATTTTTTGTCTAAATAATTTCTCAATCAACCTTTCCAAAAGCACTTCTGTCAAATGAAAATATGATAGAAAGAGATTTCACTACAATAGTGTCTACTGTTGGAAAGAAAAAGCGGTCACTTTAATAATGTCTCTAGCCACATTTACAGATATAATGGCATTGAAAGAAAAAAATGATTGCTTTTAATGCTCCTCATTGTTGCCAGTAACTGAACCGACCCTAGTAAATGCATTTCTGAACGGTGCGCTGGCTTACTGATTTGAAATTGATCAAAATAATGGGACAAAACAAAGAAGAGCTTTTATGAGGCTTGATACTTCTGTTTGGATGGATAAAATATAAAGAAGTAATTACAAAGCTTTCTGATATAGACTACTGATATTCTCAAACTTACAAAGACAGGTACGGTTTTGCAAACAGAATTCCTGAAATGTCAGGGGTTAAGGGCTTTGGACCTTAAATCGAAACTGCATTTGCTGCTTCTGCAAACTGCAGCCATAGCTTACATTAATGCCTGACAATATGAGGGTTTGAGAAAGATGATTTCCCACCGGCTTTAAGTAAGCCTTGGGGTCAGATGTTGCAGTATAACATTTGGCCATTACATAGGACTGTATGAACATTTCATGACTTGTGGGATTAAGACATTTGTATGTATAAAGTGACCCTGAAAAAATATGGACACTTGAACCAAATGTATAAATCCAAGTACATGACAAAATGATACCTCATTCTTCAAGAAAATATTTTATGTTAAAAGCCTTTGGCTGATAAAAAAACTTTGGGAATCCTTGTCTCACTGCAATGACATTCATACATTGTAACTGTGTCTCATGTATAAATATTTCTGTGTCCTACAGTGTGTATGTGTATTCATGAGTGTGTCCACAAACATCTATGATTAAAGTATCTTTGCTACCAGATTTAGGGAGCTCTGGGATATGCACTGCATAGCTGAAAACATTCATAAAGCTTGTTTACATATCAAGTACAATGACATCAACATGTATTAGCACACATTCTGGTCAGGCAACTGTGGGAATGTAAGATCCTTGTGTTAATCCTTTTAATAGTCAGAACATGAATGGGTTTATTCTAATGAGCAGATCTGATGACTGAATCTTAGATGGGCCTACAAGATAAGATGCATGTATGTGATGAGCTGCAATGAAAAATACAGCTGTATTAGCCGTAGGGTAATTCAGTGTCACCAATAAGGGGGCAAACAAGAATATATTTGTCAATGAAAGACTGCCATGTAAAGACAACATTTTTATGTTATAGTGTGCTATTTGTTCAAACTATTTTTATTTACCTACCAGGATATTCAGACAAAACACAGCTTAGAAATAGACTTTGAAAATTTGTTCGTAATAGAGAAAGTAAATCAGACTGATGGCAAGTATGTTGTTAGCAAAGAAAAAATCATTAGGAAGTAGTTTTTTAAAGTAGAAAGATTCACAACAGAGCACTTCTTCTTAACTTTATTATGCTAACATAAAGTTATTTAGGTGAACATCTATAATATTACAGGCAGTTCAGCTCAAAAATACACTGGTGTTAACATTCAGATTTAGATTTACAGTGAGTTAAATGATACAGTCGTACAGAAAAAGTAGACCATAAATAATAAATATATATACGCACAGTCACACACACACACACACACACACACACACACACACACACACACACACACACACACACACACACACGTTGATAATTCAGAAAGCTTTTTAAGTGGAAACCAATTTCCAAGTATTTTCATAAAAATTATTTATAATTGGATCATGATCAAGAGTTCATATCCTTTCTGGTTGCTCTGAAACATACAGATGTCTCATGGTCTCTCGTGTGAGCTAATGTCCCTCTCTTCATTATTTATTCAGACTGTCATTTCCGACGAGTCTCCCACTATGCCTAGCTTTGTTAGCTTGCCACCCCCCAACATTCCTCTTTTTGTGTTCGCTGGAGATATTTCACATCTGTTCCACTCTGTCAGAGCAGCATATAATGACTGTTTGCCTTCAACCTTATTTTACCTGTGGCTTAGGGAAAAAAACAACAACATCCTGTTGTTGATGTTGTTTTATTTAATCATCAGGTTCTCATTTGCATTCTAGCTCTGTTTGCTATGCTGTGAAGGCATCAAAAATAGATAATTATTCCTCATATTGAGGATCGTTGTCATTCTTATTATCTCATAATGGCCTATTTATATTTTTGTTTTACAGGGCCTTAAGGATAAACTAAGGATGAGAGACTTGTCATCAATTTTATCTGGTTACAGAGCCAAACATTGACAGAACAAGACACATCATTCACCGCAAAAGAACAAAACTTCACTGATTTTGCAAAGATAATGAGCACGTCAGCAAATGGGGAGTTGCTACGAACAAAGAAACTTCAACTACTCAATAATTTCGTTGCTTAAAGAAAAACTCACATGTTCCCTTGATATGCATATGAAAGTGTGTTGTCTAACAGAGTTTGGCTGTTTTATGACAGCTTGCTGCTGCAGAGGATTATTCTGCCATGGAAACAAAAGCAACAAAGTATTTCGAACTGGATATGGAATGATGTCTGGTTTGCGCCATCATTGCATTTGGGACAACATCACATACGATTGCTTACCTATAGTTCTGTCTGTTGACTTAGCATCAGTATTGAAGAATCTACTTTGAACACGTAGCTTGCCAAGTCTACAAGTCGACTATACAGTCAACTTATTCTTTTGAAAAAGTAGCTAGCTGACACATAAAGGTAAATTGAGGAGCTCTCTTGACTTAAATCTGTGGCAGAATGCAAGTTTTTCAGTACTAAATATAATTGTATTCTTGGCATCAATTCATGAGAAGTTAGACTTTTAAAGGTAACAACACACAATGAATGATGCAAAAAAGACCTCCCTTACAGAGTAATAGAGGGTATAAATTATAAGCACATTTTTAATTTGTAAGAAAAAATGGTCTAAAATATGAAAAGCCTCCTCATATATAGTAACAATTATTCAGAGTAGGCCGTATCCATGCTCTTAATGTCTTTATTAAAGAAGTTCAGAGCAAAACACATACTCAACAATATTTCTTCCACTTGGATCCAATGAACGCTGTTGATTAGATCCTGAGACTCAGCAATGCACTTAGCAATGTTTTTTTTTGTAAACTTTGAAACAAAAGTTTATGTTTAGGCATTCATTAATCACATTTAGACAAGGTCTAAAGGACTATAGACTTACTGTGCTGGCACCTAATTCATATATCTTACGAAACATAATCTTTATCCTGTGCTGCGTTGTTGCCAAATCCCTGATCTGTTCAATACATAATTGGGATGGAAGACATTTAAATAAATAATGTGGGTGGGAATGTGCTGTGTGCTGTTTAAGGAAGTCTTCAAGTCTAGAGATAATGCACTCAGCCATAGGGCAGGTATTCCTCATACTCTGTCAGCACAGAGCCCTTGACAGAAAGACAATGAGAGAGAGAGAGGGGTCTTTGCGTGTCGCCCACTGCATAATGACTTTTAAAAAGCCTAGTGAAGATCAATTTAATTTGGCTTGAGAATGTAAGAAGTTCCGAAGTCTGTTGAAAGGCCTTATTTCGCAGTCCATAAAAAATGTGCAAAGACTTGCTTGGTAGCTCGCATGCTCAGAAAGATAGGACGAGGTTAAGGATGGATTGCAGTTGTTCACATTAATTAGTGGAGTTTGCTGAGGCAAAGTCACTGTTGACATCAGCAGATGAAACCTGCTGAAAAGAGTTTGACATACATTCTGTATTTTAAGAAGGTGTCAAAGGTATGGGCAGATTTACTGTTACCTTTTTTTTTTTTTTTTTGTGAAATGTGGAAAAGTTGAATTTTGTAATTTTATTGTGTGCTTTTTTGCACTTCAATAGAAAGCCTAAAACTGTATACTAGAGGTGGTAATGAGGCCACAATTCGAAGCGTCATGTGTGCATTATTTTTCTAATAATTCATCGCATCGCATCTCAAGACTCCGTTGCTAATGCCGAAACATAATTTTAGAGCTAATAACAGAGATTTATGCCATTTATAATTCAGTTATTAATGCATTTATAATTCAGTTATTAATGCAGAGAGATTCATTGTTGCTAAGTGAAGCATTTGTGAATTACCTGAGACCTGTGTATCTTTCAAAAGTGTTTGGCAGCGGCGTCTTTACTCATAGTGACAACACGTATCACTCCCAACTCGTCACATATTGACGATTGGTAAGGACCCCTTGGCATCGCTTTTTGACGCACAAGGTACCCCTTTAGCGTAATTTTTCAACGCCCAGGGGTATCCTTTTAGCGTTACTTTGCGACGTGCAGGGTCCTCCATTGTTTTCAGTTGTTTGTCTTAATTTAATGGATTGCATGCATTTGAAAAAAAAATTGAAATACTTTTATATAAATTTATACATTCATTGGAGCACTTAACTCCACCCTTACCCTAAACCTGCCCACTTCTGAACAATATAAAACAGGTATCACGCAAATAAAAGTACAGTCACAGGTAGGCCTATTTATTGCAAAAACTGACCATATAAAATGCAGTATAAAAGCATTACAAACAGGTTCTGTTGCATTCCAAGTCTTCTGAAGCCATACAATATATTATGCGAAGAAGAGAGTAAAGCATAAGGTTTTAATCACTGAAAATGATCCCGCTTCATTAACATGCTCACATCTCATTCAAAAGGATACTCCCGTAGCATGACGCAATCAGTCACAAGACTTGCAAGAGCCAATGACATTTTACAACCGAGGCTGACGTAAGGCTTCTTCTGGCAGCATTTTTTGAATTTGCGCACAGACTGCTGCACACAGGATGAGCTTTACAGCGGACGGAGATGGCGACCGCATCTATTCCTCTCACAAATCAATCGTTTTGCCTCAGAAGACTTGGAATATTAATATTTTTTGAATAAATTATGCCTGTAGCTGTATCTGCTTCTTATATCTTGTGTTTTATTGACAAATGGTATGTTTAGGGGCAGGGGTTGGGTTACATGCTCATAAATGTGCAAATAGTGTAATGTAAATAAAACTGTTGTGTCTGTTTAAAACACTGAAAAATCACACCCCAACATATATGCAGTAATGGCAATATTATTACCCAATAAATAATTTAATCATGACAATAAAATTCCCAGTGCCTTTCGCGTCAGTTGGGAGTGAGAATGTGTTGATAGTTAAACTGTTAAGTTTAACTGCTTAAAGAACAGCAACATTACCACCTTACTACTGAGAAATGCCATGCAGCTTTTCAGCTACAAAACTGTTTTATTGATAAAGTTGTGTGGCAACGCTGACAAGTTGCTCTGCGCGTGTATGTTTGTGTCTGTGCGTGTATGCCTGTGTGCATGTGTGTATCTGTACTTTGTGTGTGTGTGCATTTGTATTGGAAAGCATGCTTTCTAATGCTAATAAAGTGCAATTTTGTGGAAATATCTTGTCCCTTTCGTCCTATTTTATTATATTTACTGGCTTGGTCAGTGTCGTTGTGGGTTGTGGTTCTTGTTGTAGGCTGTAAGGACCTTTGAAATAACTGAAATCATTTGGCAAAGTGATATGGATATGCAATGCAGTAAAGACCAGCCTGGAACCAATATACTTTAGCCATGCGTTTCCCTGAAAATAACTGCACACCTTAGAACATTCATCAACCAATCAGATTCAAACATTCAACATCCCCATGGTATTAGGGTAAAATATTACACTAATACTGTACATGATGTGTTACTGACAACTGTGTCTATCAGACTTAGCTAAGGACAGAACATGTATTCAATATATACTGACTATCACCAGTGGACAGTTCCCGCACACTGTAAAAAATGACCGTGAATTTAACGGTAAAAGACTGTAAAAATGCTACAGTAAAAACCTGTTAAATGGTTAATGGTAAATTCCCCTACTATATACGGTGAAAACTGTATTGGACATTACATGTATTGGACATCAATTTTACGGTAGTATACCGTTTGTGAAGTGGAAAAAGACTGTATAATTTACAGTGAATAACCGGACACTGTGCACCTTCTATATATGTTATTATTTAAAAGCTGCTTGTGATGGGCTTTGGTTCATCATGTGACTTTCTCATCACCACCTGCATTTGGTGGTTATCAGTATATTACAAAGTTACAAAACAGATTTCAGTACTTCAATAGGTTGGTATATTAACATTATATCAGTTAATGAAATTACGGTATTTAACTGTAAATTTAAGTTAAAACCGTAAAATCTAAAACGTTGCTACCGTATTTTTTACAGTAAAATTCCAGCAACCACAGCTGCCATTTTTTTACTGTAAATTTTACTGATTTTTTTTTACAGTGCAGCTTAATTAATTATTTTGATAATATAACAGAGATTGCAAACAATACTTGGTGAAACGTGGAGTGAAGCAACCTTCTGGTGTTTTGCGGTGGAACAAATTGATTTTGTGACATTTACTTAATCTCATATATTATTTACTTATTTATTTATTCATGCTCGCAATGTCATACATTAAACTCACAGCCGCTGTTTACTATAGTCACGTTGACTCTTATTCAGAAAGAGCAAGAGTTTCCACGTGACGTTCTAAAAATCGTGCAGGATTATGTGTTTGATAAAACTATGAGAAGAAAGAGGGTTGTTATTATTTCTGATGGAGCTATTCAAATTGCTTTTTGAGACGCGCTGTCCTTTGACTTTGCCAGTGAGAAACCACTGAAAACACCTTAGCAACTGCTCACATTTTGTTTAGAAAATGTAAAAAATGTAGTTTGTTATGCTGTCTGATTGCAGGATGTTTTCATGTGATTGGCACTGGAGTGCCGGTGTTGCTATTGTACATCAGAACCGCTGGCCTTTTTCTTGTATCTCCAATACACTGTGCTTATCTGGTCCTCTGAGATAATCAATCTCCACAGGCTCTCAAACTCTCACACAGACACACGCTTACACTCAGCATGCTGCCAAGTGCAAAACAGATTAAAAGGCAAGAAGGCTTTTCCCAGCAACAGAGATCAAATCAACAAGCTTGGGTTTCTTTCGTGTTAGCCCAGCTTATGTAATATGGGCAGCACTTAGTAACACTAGAGTGGTAATAATAATCACTTGTCTGTCTGCAAAATGAATCTACAATCAAGAATGTCTGGGTCATATTTCACCCATACAGACATACATACAGTGCATACATACATGCATACATACATACATACATACTGTACATAAAAATTAATATATCATAAATGAAAATGAATATGCTCAACAAGGCTTCATTTATGTGATCAAAATACAGTAAAACTGCTATTATATTTACAGTCTGTAGTCAAAGTAGTGCTTGGAATTTAATATGCATAGAAGCAGATATATACTGATGATTAATTACATATCTAATATGTTCCTGTTAATTATCAAATTGTCAATGAAATATAATTTACAATGCACAATATTTTTTTACTTTATAAATAAAATCCATAAAGCTCTGATCACCTGCTGGACAAATAGAAATATAAGCATTCTACTAGAATAATGCACAGGACAACAGAGAATGAAAGTTGGAACTTTTTGTTGAATTTGTCTTCAGAACTGATATGTCCAACAGCAGAAAAAAAAAGAAATAAACTTTTGCTGAGAGGTAAAAATTCCTGCTTGGTCAGCACTACACACATACATGAGAACTTTCTAAATCTATGAGCAAGGGAACAGCATAACCTCCGTAAAATAAGAACAAAGAACTGTAAGTCTGATCTTCCCCCTGAGCTCCTGCTGTTGACATCCTAACGAAAGCTCATTAAGACTCCTGTGATTCATGATCTTGTCCTGCTGTTTGCTGAACTTTGTGTTGTGAAATAGGCGTTTAAAATTGAGCTGACATTTGAGTATGGATGTGGGCATGCTTCATTTTCATGGAATCATAAACACAATTTGAAATCATGAATTGCTGGTTGAAAATCGCGTTTGAAGGTTTGTGTTTCTGTAATGTCGTGTTCACAGCTGATGTCAGTCTAGCAGGGAGAGCAATTTCCTGCCTTGTCAGTGGTGCTTAATAAATCTGGCAAATGTTACATGTTTCTCAAATGTAAAGATTGTAGTGTGTAGTCCTTCACAACAGTCTGAGAGCCGTGCAGCTACCGTTGGATCATCTGGTTGAAATGAGAGAAGAGCTGCGTGTCATCAACATAGCAATGGTACACTGTAAAAAATGTCCTTAGTTTTAACGGTGAAAAACTGTAAAGTATGTTTATTTTATGTTCATATCTTTAACGTCATTGTAACTCACATGACGTGGACCTGTTGGCTGTCTAGATGGTAACGTTTTACGTTATCCTTTTAATATATAACGTTAACCTCACACATTGGAAATTAACGAATTCGCTCTGATTTCTTTGATTTTGAAACGTTTGTAACGCAGTTTAACATTAGCAGTCTGTCGTTGTAACCATGGCGAGGCGAACTTCATGTTTAACGTTAAACGATATCTCGGATTGGTTATTAGTCGAGTTCACTATGAGTAAGTTTTGAATATGCATTAAAATGTACACATGCTACTTTTGTAGTTTAACAGTGCAAACTCTGAGGGAATATGTTCTGTACTGCAGACTGCATCGGAACGAACCTCGCGCCATTTTCAAATGTGTCGCAGTTGATTGCAAACAGTCGTTTTCCAAATACTTAGCATTTAAGAGTCATTTTTATCGGCGCCATAACAGCTCTACCACTGCTGCGACTGCACATGCAGTGGTTGATACGGCCTTGACATGTAGTATTTCACTATGTAGTTATCAGTGCCAGGATGTGCCCAGTCTTGTTGCTCACTTAAAGAACCATATAAAGGAAGGTCGTGCAGTTTACTGTCCAGTGAGAGGGTGCAAAAGTGCTTTTCAAATCAAGTCCTCTTTTACCTCTCATATGTCTAGAAAGCACAGGAACTGTTCAGCTAACAGCATTAGTGATTCACATCGGCCTTCTGCATCAGAGATACCGTCTGTTTCAACTGAGCAATGTCCTGCTGACCTGGATCCAAATACAGGTGAGTCAGAAGTAAGTGAAATGGACTCGTTTCAAAATTTTGACGATTTGTATTTGAGAAATGTTAGCCTGTTTTATCTTAAATTACAAGGACAGTTTCTTCTCCCAGCTTCTACAATACAAAATATTGTAGATGAGATGCAAAATATTCACGAATTGGGACAGACATATACTTTTAGTTCACTTTTGCCACTTTTGCAGAATTTGTCGTTACCCAATGAGACAATTTCTCAAATCTTTGCTACTGTGAACTTGTTTTCCTTGTTTTCTGTGTGTCATAAAGGACCCATGCGAACAGAGTATTCAAAGGAGTCAGACCTTTAAAAAAGTATTCAAATATGTTGAACCAAAAAGAATACTGTTAGGTAGAGATGAGAATCGGACAGAGCAATTTGCATACTATGTACCTGTGAAAGACACATTGAAGTGTCTGTTAAATTCAGATTTTGGGAGGAATTGCATTTCGATGCACTTGCCTGAAAAAAACTCTACTTCTGTGATTTGTGATTGCACAGATGGCCAAATACTGAAGTGCAGGGATTTCTCTCAAGACCACCCAAGCTACTGCTCTATGCTCTATCAGGATGCTTTTGAGGTGGTTAACCCTTTAGGGTCTGCACGAAAAAAACACAAAATTTTAGCTGTATACCTCTCTCTTGTTAATTTGCCAGCTCATCTCAGGTCAAACACCGAGCATATGCAGCTGGTTATGTTGTGCAGAGAGAAAGACCTTAAAGACTTCGGCCATGAAAGTGTTTTCTCAGAGCTAGTAGCAGACCTGAAAGACCTTGAGGAAAATGGAATTACTTTGTCAGATCAATCTGTTATAAAAGGCACTATTTACTACATTGCTGGAGACAATTTAGGATCCCACTGAATTGGTGGATTCACCGAAAATTTTAGTCAGTCCAGCTATTTTTGT